>NC_140702.1:936596-1176951 GCF_054131305.1 Coturnix japonica
ATGAAAAGAAAAGAAAAGAAAAGAAAAGAAAAGAAAAGAAAAGAAAAGAAAAGAAAAGAAAAGAAAAGAAAAGAAAAGAAAAGAGAAAGGAAGAGAAGAGAAAAGAAAAGAAGAGAAAAGAAAAGAAAAGAAAAGAAAAGAAAAGAAGAGAAAAGAAAAGAAAAGAGGAAAAGAAGTAGAGAAGAGAAAGAAATAGAAAAAAAAAAAGAAATAGAAAAAGGCAGAGGAATAGTAAATGAAGAGAGGGGAAAAAAGGAAAAAGACAAATAAAAGGATCAGCCATGTTCTGGATTTCTCAGGTGTCCAGGTTTCTCTTTATTTTGGTGTATCTCACTTTGGGACTCATGATGACTTTAGCTGCTGTGACAGTGTCTGACTCTGAAGCGTATCAGGATTACCTTTACTTAAGCTGATCCTGTGCTATGGAAAAGCTGATGACACTCCCACTTTTCTTTGGCAAAGGAAAAAAATTAAAAAATAAATAATTTAAAGAAAAAGTAAATCTTACACAGTGTGTCCTGATAAAAACGGTGTTGTTCTGTCAGTTTTGTAGAGCGGACACCAATCATCACCAAACTCCATCCAGACATTGAGCCACTGACCAGCTCTCTCTGGACCCAATCCTACATCCAATTCTTCATTCATAGAAAAGTTCACCAATCAAATTTATATCTTCCCAAAGTGGAGAGAAGGATGTTGTGAATTACTGTGCCAAACGCCTTACAGAATCACAGAATCACAGAATCACAGAATGACCTGGGTTGGAAGGAACCTCAAGGATCATGTAGTTCCAACACCGCTGCCTAGCAGGGCCACCAAACATACACATTTACTAGATCAGGTTGCCCAGGGCCCCATTCAACCTGGTCTTGAACACCTCCAAGGACGGGGCATCCACATCCTAACCACTCTCCTAGTGAAGAACTTCCCCCTAACATCCAACCTAAATCTTCCCTCATTTAACTTAAAACCATTTCCCCATGTCCTGCTATTGTCAGCCCTTTCAAAGAGTTTACTCCCCTCCTGGGAGTAAGTTCCCTTCAGGTATTGAAAGGCTGCAATGAGGTCACCCCACAGCCTTCTCTTCTCCAGGATGAACAAGCCCAACTCCCTCAGCCTGTCCTCATAGGGGAGGTGCTCCAGCCCCCTGATCATCTTCGTGGCCCTACTCTGGACCCTTTCCAAAATCTCCATGTCCTTACAGAAGTCAAGACAGATAGGCATTGGTGACTCTTCCCTTGTCTATTGATGCAGTGATGCAGATGGGGCCTCACAGGAGGGAGACAATCACTTCCCTTCCCCTGCTGGCCACCCCTTTTCTAATTCAGCCCAGGATATGCTTGGCCTTCCAGGCTGCCTAAGAGAACAGAAGCTACGGTCAGATAAGTTGGATTGACCAGAAGCTGCATCAGCAGTGCAAGAACCCTATTCTTTCCATATGCACGGTGTGGCCAGTGCAAGGGAGCTCTTTGGTGGCTGCCTGTGCTGGGAGGGCAACGGACGCTATTCTGCAGCCTTGGTCATCCCTGCTTCATGCTGCCTTCCCCATCCCCATCCCCACAGACCAGGCTGGGATGACTCCTGGATCACAGGCCAAGGTGACCAAAGGACTTGCCTTGCAGCACCTCAATGTGCCAGCCTGCAGAAGGAGCTGACAGGCTGTTCCTGGTGCTGTGGGAGCCTGCAGTCCCCTTGCAGTGTCAGGACTTGGTGCTGTGCCTCCAGATGGGTCACAGAGCCCCAAGCTGCACCCAGGGCACGGCCACAGGGGAGGAGAAGCTCCAGCCACCTTGCCGGGGCTTGTCCTCATCTGCATGTCCTCCTGTGGAACACACAGCTTCCCTCCTGAGCCCATCTCCCCATTCAATCCCCAGGAAGGCCCTCATAGAGAAAGCTCTTAGGCACTTACTTATTTAGGTATATAGAAAAAATTATCTATAGATAAAGAAATATTTATTTAGGTAGGCTTATTGGGGTAGGTGGTGGTTTTCTCTTCCACTCCCCAGACCGTTACTCTGGTAGTTGGAAAGCCAGTGCCCTTCACTTCGACGTTCCAGTTGCTTTTGCCTCTGCTCAGGGACTTCTTCGACAGGGTCCGCTGCTTTTGTTTTTTGAGGCCTACCTCAGCCCAAGATGCCATGGATGTTGCAGTCACATATGAGCTGGTAGATTCTTCCTCCTGGGACACTGCAGGCTTTGATGGACTGGCTGAGGTAAGGAGGTTCTCACAGCGCTTCAACTTCAGGGAGCGGATGTGCAGCTCCAGGTTCTCGCGTGTCTTATTCAGGAACCAAGCCAGATGGCTGGGGAAGTATCTGTGAACCAGCTGGGATTTTGATGCCATGGTGCCAGCTGGGCGGGTGAGGGACATCCCACGCTGCCGCCACATGGACTTCTGCATTAACTCAGGTAAGCAGTGAAGCTTTATCTCCAGGCATTTTCTGGCCATGTGCATGGAGAGCTTCCCAAAGGTTTTATGACCGAGCTGCAGCTTTGAGATGACAGCATGCGCTTTGCTGACGCACTGGCTCCTGGATTTGATGTCAGTCATGCAAAAGCTTGCACAGTCTGTCTGACAGCTGGCATCCTTTATCTTTGATGTGTTGTCTGAGCCAGGAAGTGCTATGGTAGCTGTGGGATGCTCTTGCTCCTTGTCTGCTGCGTGGCTCGGAGGCAAAGCATTCTCTGCCGACTCCTGGGGGCAGCACTGCTTCTGGGGATGCTCCTGTGCCTCAGCCTGGCCCTGGCTGTGAATCTGAGCCTTCTGCTGGATGGTCTTCCTGGCTTGACCCACATTCCAGGGCAGCAGAATATAGGGGGGGCATGGCACCAGTATGGGGAAATCTCCAGGGCTGGGTACACCACGGTCACTCTTCTGTTTCTTCTTGAGAACGTTGCCTGCAATGCATTTGCCCTTGGCCTGGGTCTGCCCTGGCTTGATGGGCTTGGGAAGGACATGGCTGCATTGTGTTTCCCGTGCCAGCTGATGGGAGATCAAGAGCAATTTGGGCAGGGCGGCCATGCGCACTTCCAGGCTTTTCTGGGCCATATGGACCGTGAGGGCTTTGTAGGTATCAGCGCACCACAGGCATCCAGTGGGGCAGACTGGCATCAGCTTTGCCTGTGCTCTGCTGGCTGCTTTCAAGGAATCCATGTTGCCTTTTCCAGTGCAGCTTTGGATCTCAGCTGAACTGCAGTGTGGAGAGTGTTTATGCAGAATGGCTTCGTGAGAAAGGACATGATGAAATTCCATTAGTTAAATTGTAAGAGAAGGTACGTGACTGGAGGCAGCAGCTGAGGGGAAATCAGGATGTGAAAGACAGGATATGTAGCTAAAGACAGAATATGTATCTAAAGGCAACGACGGCCTAAGGGAAAAACAAGATATGTAGCAATGTATAGACATAGCTGTGAAGAAAAAGTAACACACGGACATGGCTCAGTCATGCTCTTGGGTGGTCTCGAAAAACTGCTCCTGACTCCCCCAGCCCCAAATCCCCCAGATGCAAGTCATCCCCAC
The DNA here is from genome assembly GCF_054131305.1 of Coturnix japonica. Classification (NCBI taxonomy): domain Eukaryota; kingdom Metazoa; phylum Chordata; class Aves; order Galliformes; family Phasianidae; genus Coturnix; species Coturnix japonica. The sequence goes on from NC_140702.1 coordinate 940,117, forward strand.
CCTCAAAATATCCCCTACCTGCAGGTTTCCCAGTAAACAGTGACCCCAATGTGATATCAGGACCAGCACAGCGACGCAGAGAGAGACCTCAGCAGGAGCGGGTCAGCTGGACTGACCTGGGATAAAGAAATCACTGATCATTGGAGTGGTGAACACAGCCGAGGGCAGGATGGGGTAGAGCACATTTGCTGAAGAACAGGCAATTATCGGACCCCTCCTGCATATCCTCACTAAGAGAGAGGTTAAGCATTATGCTGCAAGGGTCTGCTGGCTGATGGCATCGTTCAAAGCCAATGGATTTCTGGCTACAGCTGGCACTACTGTAGCCAGAATATAACAACAATATAACAACGGGCTGCAGATGCAATTTGGAAAGCTATAGGACAAGGAGGCTGGGATGCTTCTCCTTGGGACCCATAGACTTGTGGATGTTCAGATTCCTCAGGTGCTCATGAACCTGATCTTTGCTTACAGTGAGGATGTAGATTCCGAAACCCCCTCCTACCAAACCCAAAGTTTGAGGGCTGCGTGGTGAGTAGTTATCAGAAAAGACTGAGGCAAAAAAGTTGCTGAGTTCCTCATCCTTCTCCTCATCTGTTGTACAGGCCTGCGTGTGTCACTGACAAGGGGGATACGCCCTCCTGGATTTTCTTTTTCTGGTTGAGGTACATGTAGAAGAGTTACATGTTCTTTATGGCATCCCTTGTGAAGTTCAATTTAAGCAGGGTTTTGGCTTTCCTGAGCCTATCAACAGGCTCTGACTGATCAGGTGGCCTATAGTAGACACCGCTCACAAGGCTCTCTTTCCTGCCTTGGTGTCTTAACTGTCACCCATATGACTTCTTTAGGGACAGCTCTTCACATTCTGTTCTTTCCTGTGTAGGTAGCAATGCCCACTCCCTTCCTTCCTCACCTGTGCCTTCTGAACTGCTTGTAGCCACCAATAGGCACACTCCAGTCAAGATAATCATCCCACCAGGTTTTGGTGACAGCAACTATATTGTGGTTTTACAGGAGCACAGTAGCTTCCAGCTCCTCCAGATTGTTTCCCAAGCTGTGTGCACTGCTGTAGAAGCACTTCAGCTGGATAGCTGGTCTTCTCACTTCCTTAAAGGATAACTCCTTAATTCCTTTTAGGTATTTCCCTTGATTTTCCCCATTGGCTTCTCCTGTTGCTCCAGCACAGAATCACGGAATCACAGAATCATAGAATCACCAGGACTGGAAAAGACCCATGGGATCACCCAGTCCAACCATCCACCCATCACCAAGAGTTCTCACTAAACCACGTCCCTCAGTACAACTTCTCCCAGGTCTAATTCCTGAAAACTCAGCATGACAGGAGATAAGATCCAGAGGTACTGTGTTTATTCTGGGGTTTAAGGAGACCTGGAAAACAGCAGTAAGTAAAGAGCAGTGGAGGAAACGGTGCTTTGGAAAGGTGATTTCATGTAGGAGATGTTGGGGAGGGTGCAGAGGTCATCAAATCACTGTTATTTGCCTATGGAACAGCATCTCTGCTTCCTACCGGGGAAAACGGTGCAAATTTGTCACCACGACAGGTGCCAAGCACATACCCAGCACACAGCGCTGTTCAAGCACTTTGGTTTTGCAGAGGCTGCTCTTTGTAGATGTCACAGAGTTCTCTCTAGAGCTCACTCCGTGACAGCGGGAACAAACCCGGGCAGAGAAGGAACAAAAGTACCTCCCCTCTCTAACTGCACGGTGCGGCGGCCAGGCCTGGCCCGGCTACGTGCGCTCGGAGAAAGGGGAAGCGAAGGGAGATTGCGATTGGATCTAGGAAGGAAAAATATAAAAAAAAGAACGTTCTGAGAACAAGCGGCAGTTTAATGAACCCAACGTCACTAAACAACAACGAGAGAATTTCAACAAGGAGAAAAAAATTAAGTCCCAATCTCACCGGCGGGCTGTGGGAGGGTGGAAGGTACCTCCCCTCCGGTGCTGTCCCCTCCCCCCATGCCCATTTAATGCACCGAAAAGCAAAGAGGGGAGGGGAGGGGATCTGGACTATGCTCTCAGCCCCAGGGTTTCAATTCTGGGGTGCTCCTGTGTGGAGCAGGGTGTCAGTCCCTTCCAGTGCAGGATATTCTCTGATTCTTTGATTCTTAACAGTAACATGAAGTCGTTCTTTTCACCTTGCATTAGTTCCTGGTTTGTGGAAGCTTCTTCAAGCTACCTAATACTTATGACACGATGAATCAGTTCACCTCTGCTGGTGTCCTGGTTTCAGCTGGACAGAGCTGATTTTCTTCCCAGTGTCTGGTACGATACTGTTTTGGCTTAAGGAGAAAAACAATGCTGGTAGCACACCAGTATGTCACCTGTTGCTGAGCAGCACCTCGGACTGTCCTGCCAGCAAGGGGTTGCTGCTGACACAAAGAGCTAGAACGGGACAGAACCAGAACCACTGACCTAAAATGGCCAGAGTGACATTCCATAACGTACGAAATCATGTGGAAAAAAAACAAACAGCAGAACTGAGGAGAGAGGGCTGGGGGGACAGCTGCTGTGTGGGGACTGGCTGCACATCTTACTTTCATTTATACAACAGATTTGTTACCGGGGATGGTTGCATGCATTTAAAAATCAAAGAACAAGCGGAAAGCTATGCAAGGAAGTTTAATAGCAAATACTAAATACTTTTTATTGTGATTACATGACTGGCAAAAACCAACCTCTGGCAGTGTTCAAGAGGCACAATATAATTGAAATTAAGCTAACGAATCAAGCAAAATAGGAGAGAGAATGAGTCCCAAAACCGAGAGGCCTACTGTAAAACTCTAGGCAAAACGGCTGAAGGCTCCCACACACTCCCCTGAATGACAGAACTCAAAAGACGTCAGTCCAGCCTGGGAGTCAGATAATACAGTGTCCAGGTCCCATGACTTATCTCTGACCGTGCTGTTGTCTGGGATATGTAGTCTTCTTCTGTAAGTTGCACATTCAGTAAAATTATTCATGCTTTATATGATGTTATGATGTGGAATACTGATGGCAAAATTACAAAATTATTAAACTATGACATTCCACCCATTATTCAACATCATTACATTATGCTTAATACACACACACACACTCAAATGTATAGTTGTGAGTAATCAACAACCTTATTTTCTTATCAGTTTATATCTAGTCCACACAAATCCCTAAGCTGAGAATAAAACTTCATAACTTAACTCATTATCATTTATTAATTTTGAGAAAAATGGCAAAACTGCCAGAAAAAGGAAAACATGACAGCAGTGGAGGGGAAAGGCAGCTCTATTAGGGCGTCCCCCACATCAAGGTGCACTCATCCTTTCCCAGCTTCCACAGCAGATTCCTTTTGAATTATACTTCTTTCCATGTGTGCTCTACACATGCATGGCCAGTGCACGATATAGAGCCCAGATGGAAAACCTGCTTACAGAAAGCCTAGTTAAGGTATACAGAAAAAGTGTTTCCTTAACATTAATCCACTCTATCTCAAGTCCTGTACCTAACTGGACACTCGTCAAATATTTTCTGAGACTCTACCTATATATCTACAAGAAAATCATTGGCTGCACTCCCCCAACATCAAATTCCCTTGTGGTACACATTGGACATTCCCATTTTTGTCCATCACCCACCATGTACACCCAGGTCCCTGTGCAAAGACAGTACCCCAGAGAGGTTTGCCCTTTCCAGATGCTGGAAGGACCCAAACTGTTTTTCCCAACACACGCTTTATGTGTACTACAGGAACCTTATCTCCCTCCACGGTACGTAGGGAGCTGGATTGGTTAGGACCATTACGATTACTAGATCCTCGAGTGTTGACCAACCAGGTGGCTTCTGCTAAATGGTTCTCCCAATTTTTATACATTCTGCCAGTCCAAGTCTAAAACCTCTGCTGCTGTATGGCTCCACACGACAATATCATCAATATACTGCAAGTGTTCAGGAGCATTACCCTGTTCCAAGACAGCTTGGATCAACCCATGGCAAATTGTTGGGCTGTGCTTCCACCCTTGAGGTAAACGGTTCCAGGTATACTGAACAGCTCTCCAGGTAAAAGCAAACTGTGGCCTACATTTTGCAGCCAATAGGATGGAAAAGAAGGCATTAGCAATGTCAATGGTGGCATACCACCTAGCTTCTTTTGACTCCAGTTCATACTGGAGTTCTATCATGTCTGGTACAGCAGCACTCAATGGAGGTGTGACTTCATTCAGGCCACGGTAATCTACCGTCAGCCTCCATTCCCCACTGGTTTTACGCACTGGCCATATGGGGCTGTTAAAAGGCGAGTGAGTTTTGCTAATCACTCCCTGATTCTCTAATCATCAAGCCCCACAGCAGAAGGATCATCTGACAGACCAGGTAAAGCTGACAGCTGCTTAACACCGTTTGTGTTAACAGCAGTTATCCCAAAGGCCCATCGATACCCCTTGAAATCCTTAAAATATCCCATCCTAAGGTAATCGATACCCAAAATACATGGAGCCTCTGGACCAGTCACAATAGGGTGTTATTAAACCATGACATATAGTTATACATTTAGTTATGTTACATTTAATTGTACTATTTAGCTATCATAGTTTTACATACGTGTATATATGTATATATATCAACCATGACGTAATAATGTAGAATAAGGGGTGGAATGTCATGGTTTTGTAATTCTGTAATTTTGCTATCAGTATTCCACATAATAATATCATGTAAAGCATGGATAATTTTAGCGAATGCGCAGTTCACAGGAGAAGACTAGATATCTCAGAGAACATCACAGTCAGGGATAAATCATGAGACCAGGACACTATATAATCTCGCTCCCAGGCTGGAGTTCTCTCTCTCTCTGACTTCTCAGAGAGTGGGAAGCGTTCCAGCCGTGTCGCCCAGAGTTCACAGTAGGCCTCTCGATTTTCGGGGACTCTCTCTCTCTGTTTCGTTCTATTTATTAGCCTAAATTATTTTATATTATATTGTGTTATCCTGTATTCTGGTATCATATTTAGTAAAATAAGTTTTCCTCCTTAGATTGCTGCTGTTTTTATCCCATTCCCCTTTTTTCCTTTACTTTCCGGGCCAGGGAAGCCCTACGGGGTGGCTCCCCTCTATCACAGGCATAGGTAAATCTAGGTAACCCGTGACACTTGCCTCATGAACCAGATTTTCTCTTGTCTGAATTGTTGCCTGCAAAAGGTCCCATAAGGCTGCATTGGCAGGTCCATTAAGTGAAAGACATGTGGAACGCTACCTACTGGAATTTGTAACAGTAGAAAATACTACAATAAAATTAAAAATAAAACCTTGACTTGGAAAACTACAATGCATTGTCACGGTTTTGTAATTTTGCTATCAGTATACCACATCATAATATCATGTAATGCATGGATAATTTTACCGAATGTGCAGCTCACAGAAGAAAACTACATATCCCAGAGAACATCACGGTCGGGGATAAGTCACGGGACAAGGACACTATATGATCTCACTTCGGGGCTGGACTCGCCCTCTTGAATCCTCGGAGCCAGGGGGGAGCGTGTGGGAGCCTTCCTGCCGTTTAGCCTAGAGCTACAGTAGGCCTCTTGGTTTTGGGACTCACTCTCACTCCTATTTTGCTTGATTCGTTAGCCTTAATTTTAGTTATATTGTATTATATTGTGTTATCCTGTATTTCGATATAGAATTTAGTAAATAAGTGTGCCTCCTTAGATTGTTGCCTCTGTTCTCTTTTCTAATTTCCCTTTTTTCCCTTTCCTTTTCGGCCAGCAAACATGCAGGCCAGCTGTCCCCCCGTCACTGGCACAGGTAGATTTTCGCTTAACCCGTGACATGCATAAAGCAGCACACATTAATACTGTAGTCTTACTTGGTCTGCTTTTTAATACAGAAGTCACACTTAGGCTGTATTATTCTGCACAGGAAACATAGCTATATTTGTCAGGGGATGGGATCAGTGGGATTTCTGTTGTTTTGCATCCTGATACACTTCAGTCTGCGGTGAAGCTTGAGATTCCTTCAATGTGTACAGATGAATATGAAGACAGTATTGCACATCCAAACCAACTCTGCAGGAATACTAAAACAACGGGCCTTGTTTGGAAACATACTCCTTAATAAGGTGCTCAAAAAGTTCTAACTCAGAAAGGCCGAGCAGAGTTTTCTTGCCTCAAGGTGTGCCTCAAGAGGTGCTTTGTGAGGTCATAATGGGCACCATGGTGACGTTCAGGAACCCCATACTATGTCACGCCAGGAGGAACCAGTTGACCAGTCTTGCCTCAAGCCTCCAAGGAGGGTGCTTGCTGGTTGTGGACGAGAGGTAGCATGGGGCAACTACGGGAGACAACTGCTCCCAGGTGTTGCTTTTTGCTCTTCCTTCTCCTTTTCCTTGTGACTCCATGTCATGGGCGACCCCGCAATGTTGCGTGGGAAGGCCTTAGTCCAGGTAGGTTGGGCACTGAGCGAAGCAGAGGGGAAACAAACTCTTAAAGCTGCCTGGAAAGCAGTGTTGGATGGTGGGTCTGCCAGGGAAAAAACAGGCCCTTACATCGACTCTGTTCCCTTTGAAATGATGGCTTTCCAGCTTCACCAGGCATCCCACCATGGAGCAGAGAGGGACATCCTAGAGGGGAGAGCTGTGCCCACTGAGCACAGAGGGCCTGGAGCACAGCAAACTGATGGGTAAATGGTGCAGCAAGGAATATTGCATGGCATTTCTGCTTTTCTCTATTCCAGATTATCGTGTCGGTGACACGTATGAAGCAGATCCCATGGAAGGTGATCTGGAACGTCTCCAGGATTCCAGGGGTATGTTTTTCCTTGGGGATGCACCTGGTCCCTGGCCATGGCTCACCCAGGACACTACTCTAGGTCTGGCAAAATCTGGACCTACGTGTGGCTCACAAAACACTACGTGATCCCCTGCCAGGCTCTGCAGGCTCTTACCTTGATGCCTGGCACAAGATAGAAAGTAAGCGTTTCTTCTGTTTCTTTATAGATCTGCCTGTACGCCGTATATCTGGGCGGCACCATTTTCATCGACCTCAAGGCTACCCCAGGGGTGAGTGGTCTGTCTTTGTTCATTTCACAGCATCACCAGGTATTCTCAGTCTTGTCTTCCTGTGGAACATACCTTACAATGGTCTTTGCTGATGCTGGGATGTGGAGAAGAGCAGAGTGCCAATCAAGAGAGCACAGGGATATGGCCTGGGATTCTTTGCCCTGCACAGCAGTGTTTGCCAGCAGCTTCATCCCTGTGTCTCCTGAAGTGATGCCAGCAAGGGCAGAAGCATTTAGGGCATGGTTTAGAGCTTCCTTCTAAAAGGGACGTGGAGATTCAGAAAGCATGTATGTCCATGCTGCACTACAGGTCTCAGGCTGCAGAGAATGCCTGGTCCTGTCACTGCTACAGGAGGGCAGCAGGGATACCACCCGTGTGCGGTGTGAGCAAATGGATGATCTGCTCAGCCTGGTGGTAGAACTAAAGGGGGAAGTAGAAAAGTTTAGGAGCATCCAGGATTGTGAGAGGGTGACTGACTGATGGAATCACTCTGCCATACCTACAAGAAGGGTGCACAGGAGATGCTCTTCAGGCAACAGGGGATTATCTACACACTCACAGTCAGATGGGGAGGGCGGGGGGGGGTATCTCAAAGACAGCAAAAGATCAAAAACAAGTCCCTGTTCCGGGCAGCAAGCAGATCGCCTCTCAGCTTATCCCACCTTCCCAAATGATCTTACATAACAGCTATGAAGCTCTGGAGCTGCAAAACAGACTTGGATGGTGGGTCCACTGGAGAAACAACTAGTCTCTGACACACAGTCTGCTCACCCGTGCCCCAAGTAGGGGCTGGGATGGTGTCAGCAGAGCCGTTTGCTGTCCAGCAGGTTCTGCACTCACGACTAATGGAAATGCACACTTTTGTCCTTATGTGCTCCCCATGGGGTTTACGTATGCTTCAAGGATGTCACAGGGTCCCCAGTGAGCAAGGGCAGTCTGTCCTGCAGACAGGCTTCGAACTGCAGGCTGTTTCCTTGAGACAGCATCTGGGGAGCTGTCACGTCGAAGCCCACAGCTGAAACAGGCTCATGCACGCATTGAAAGAATGTTCATACGTGTGTGGATTCTGCCTGTTGCTCACGCAATCCATCTCTGGTCACTGCGGATCCCTTAAGAAGCAGCATATTGAGACAGCTCTTGACAGCTTTTCCGGTTTTCTCTATTCCAGATGCTGATCGTGTCGGTGACACGTATGAAGCATATCCCATGGAAGGTGATCTGGAACGTCTCCAGGATTCCAGGGGTATGTTTTTCCTTGGGGATGCACCTGATCCCTGGCCATGGCTCACCCAGGACTCTAGTCTAGGCCTGGCAGAATCTGGGCCTACGTGTGGCTCACAAAACACTACGTGATCCCCTGCCAGGCTCTGCAGGCTCCTTATCTAGAAGCCTGGCACAATATGGAAAGGAAGCCTTTCTTCTGTTTCTTTATAGATCTGCCTGTACGCCGTATATCTGGGATGCGCCGTTTTCATCAGCCTCAAGGCTACCCCAGGGGTGAGTGGTCTGTCTTTGTTCATTTCACAGCATCACCAGGTACTCTCAGCCTTGTCTTCCTGTGGAACATACCTTACAATGGTCTTTGCTGATGCTGGGATGTGGAGAAGAGCAGAGTACCAATCAAGAGAGCACAGGGATATGGCCTGGGATTCTTTGCCCTACTCAGCAGTGTTTTCCAGCAGCCCCAGTGTTGTGTAGGCAGAAGCATTCACAGAAGAGCTTAGAGCTTCCCGGGGATCCTTTTCCCTAGCTGATCTATACATGGTTTGTTTTGTGCCAATATGGTGCCTCTTTTGGCACCTGGTACCATATTGACACATACTTGTGAGTGGAATAGGGAAAGAAGTGTCTGTCAGTAGGAGTGTTTTTTGCCATTCAAGGCTTAACAGATTAATTGCAATGTATGTCAGGAGCTGTTATTATCTGCCTTTGGTTGCAGATGTGGCCTTGGGTGCTGGCTCTGCAGCTTCTCATAGGGTTCCTTATTTTGAGTCTTGGAGGAATTGCATGGCTAAGAGCTGTGTGTAGGTTTCTCTTGAGAGATGCCAAGTGCATCCAGAAGGCCAGCCTGACTCTCCTGAATTTGTTGATTATGAAAGAGTTACCACCATCTGAAATAAAAATGTTTCTCCTCTGTGTTTCCTTCTAGCTGTTGCACCTCAGATTCCTTATCCACGTTCTCAGATGGATCTTGATTTTGGGCCTGAAGAGTATCCCAAAGGTATGTTGTCAGTGCTGATTTACCTGAAGGAATAAACAGTTTCTTACTGAGAGGAGGATACAATCAACTGCTGTGGAGAGCTTCTGTAGAGGATGTGTTTACTGCCATTCAAAGCAGAAGAATTGCATTCAAACATGCAACTGGAGCTGTTTTGATGGTAGTGGTGGAGCTGGCCAAGTGGGATTAGTGGTACCATTGCAAGTAGGCTTGTGCTCAGGTGGACTGTAAGACATCATCCTCATCCTCTGCTACTAAGGCACAAGAATCAGGGATGATAATGGTGTGAATACTCCAATCACCTGCACTTCTTCACTACACTGTGATGTCGTCAGTAGTGCAGAACTCACGAGTGTGTTGCACTGTCTTGTGTTCTCCAGCTGCCGGAGGTGTGAGAACTGCAGAGCATGTGGAACAGAAACAAGGAGGATATAAATCTGCCTTTGCAGTGCTTGCCGTTCTGTTCTTTCTGATGGTTCTGGCTGCTTTGGCTTACCTGGCAAAACGTCTGCTGATGAAGAGACAAAAGTGAGTTGTTTCTCTAGTACTCTTCCCTAGGTGGCTGCGTTGTACAGGGAAGCTCTTGCAATGAGAGCCTACCAGAGCACAGTGAGCAATGGACAGCCATCTGCTGGGATTTCTGTTCAGGGATCACTTTGCCTCATAACTCCTACAAATTTGGAGTCTTGTCTAAAATCCCTTTCTTTTTGTTGCAGAAAAACAATGACATTTGAAGCTGTCATGAAAAATGAAGACCCAGCTCCAGCAGAAAAACGACAGCCAGTAGCTCGAATTACCATAGAAATTCAAGATGTTTCTGGGGATTCACAGTCACGTCGGAAGGGTCTTGTCCGATGTATATTCTCACCAATCACTGCCTTATTCAGACAGTCCCCACAGCAATCCTCTATGCTTGACCTTTGCAAGCAGTCAGGAATCGCTGGTACAAGCAAAAAGGCACTAACATCAGGAAAAGAGGAGAAAAATGCATCCTGATGTGGAAAAGCAGTGAAATTGGTTGAATCATAGAACTCCTGGTGGACTTTCCCAGTTCCAGCAGTCCATTTCCTGATGTCATTACTTAAGGATGACCATTATAGCATTCACCGCTTATTCCATATCATGACATCATGCCCAAGTTGTACAACACATATATGTATATCTAAATAGTCAATAAACTATAATTACCATCATATACAGATTTATGTACTTATGTGCACGTATACCTAAAACTTCTGACTGTTCTCTCCCATCATCAAGTCTCCTTCTGGTACAAACTCAACATCCCTGTTTGGTTTTTTGCATTTTCCACCATGTCCCTGAGCAAAATCAGTCCCACAGGTGGGCTGGCATTTGCCCAAGGCAATGGTGATCCAAACTGTTCTCCCTCATAAATTCTTCTTATGTACCACGGGGACTCCATCCCGTTGTTCAGTACATAAGAGGCTGGACTGAGCAGGGCTATCAAGACCGGCAGATCCCAGAGTGTTGACTAACCAGGTGGCTTGGGCTAAACGTTTATCCCAGTGCATGAATGTTCTGCCAACTATTGCTTTCAGTGTAGTTTTTAACACTCCGAAGTATTGCCTTTTCCAGAAGCTGGTGCATTGCAGAGGGTATGAAATGTCCACTCAGTGAAATCCTCTTTGGCCCAGATGTTTATGAGGGCATTATTAAAATGAGTTCTATTATCCTAAGATTTGCTATTCTGGTATTTTGGGTGGAGGTATGGGTCACAGGGTGTGTTTCCATACACACTCAGATGTTTGCTTCCACCATTGCAAGCACATTGTGCTTTCCATGGCAGGTTTATGGGAGTGAGATAGAATTCACCACCAGGCCTCCCCATATTTCTACTTAATCCACTGTCCCCTGCACCAAAGACTCTTCATGGGCTTGGCTTACTTATTTGCAGCACCAGCTTCACATTCACAGATTACCTGTGCAATAGTGTCCATGGTCAAGCCCACCCCTCAGTCCTGTGCCCATCCATATGTTTCATACCTTTCTTGATGGCTTCTGGTGTCATGAGGCCAGTGAGCTAGAAATGGCTTTTTATTACATTGCAGCGTAGATGTACCAGAGCACGAGACATTCAGCACACCCTGTGGACATTTTCACATTTGAAAGCATTTCTTTGGAGCTGCTTGCTTTCAAACAGGAAGGCCCAGGAATGTTTCCTGGCCAAAGACTGGCTGGTGCACCACTACTGATGATCAGCACCCCCTGAAACACAGGCAGTGCTGGATCAAAGCATGGTTACCTGCTTTGGTTTGCTGTTGTTAGGAAAATTTCTGTTCCAAGAAGCTTGCTCGATCATCTTTATCCCATAAAGAGACAGAGGAGAGTCTTCAGCTTTCTTTATTCCAATAGCAAGAGAGTCCACTAGGGCATAATGAAACATTTCATATGGCTTCTTGATGGAACATCAGGTGAAGCTGCCATTGACATCAGAAGCAAAGACCCTGCTCTCCTAGAGGAATAGCCAAAATGAAGAATTACCACAGATACAAAAGATCTTTCATGCACATCAAACCCACATCCGAAGGCTCATTTCAATGCCACATTCTCAGCACTCCCTGCCCTGTTTTTTCATACTCACAGCAGTCATCTCTCAGTCTGCTTTCACAGACCGAAAAAGATTGGTAAGCTCCTCTGCTGAGCTGCAAGCAAAGAGACACCACGTGTGGGAAAAGAGAGGAGTAATGTGGGCTGCAATGGTACTAAAGAGAAGTGGGGTGCACCAGACAGTCACTAGCAGAACAAACCCCACGGCAGCATGGCAAATGGCAGAAGACACTGTCCCCTTTCATCACCATCAAACGTGCAGAGGAGGTCCACAGTTGACGTGTTTCCCAGATCCACTGCCTAAAGAGAAGGCTGTGCAGGAGATGACAGAAGTTACTGATCTTGCTTTGGCTTGCTTGGAGTATGTTCCTGCTCAGTCCTTGATTTTCCACACTGGAACTTTCCTGGTCCCTGAATTTAGCCTACAGACACATGAGAACCTCAGGGTCTTCTGGAGACGAGGTCCAGTTGCCCTGAGGAATGCCCAGCAACCCTCTGAGAAACATGAGGATGCCTGTTGTTTTTAGGCAGGGATTAAGCTAAAGAAGATTAGTAGGGTGTATCTGAGGAAGTTCCAGAGGCTGCCACTGTGCTTTAGAGGCTCCTAAGGAGTGAGATTAGGTTTGCATCAAGGAAACACCGTGGGGCCATGAGCTCAACACAGATGCAAGACTACCGTGGCCAAATAGCCTACTAGGGGAGGAGCCTTGCCACCAGTCCTGCTGTTCATAAACTGTGAAGGGTTAGTGGGAGATGTGTTGTTTGGCATCTGTATTGAACAGAAGTGACCACAAAACTGTAGAGTTCTCAATTCCTGGTGAAGTCAGGAGGTGGGGAGGGTGGGGGAGGTTCGGGGCTGGCAGCATAACTGCTTCACTGGACTTCCAGAGGGTGGGCACATAACTGTACAGGACCCTGCTAGTGAAGGTCTAAGAGACTGAAGAGGCGTATTTCTGGCTCATACTCTGTGACAGTACTATACAGAACTGTAACGTGAATTCTGTCTCTTTCTGCACACTCTGCCTGGCAACACCTCCTGGCCCAGCTGAAGGGGTCCATCATATGAAAGGCATTGCAAACTTCACAGCTGGCAGTGCTCACCCCACTACGTCCTCAATCACCCCAAAAGAAGAAGATAGAGTAGGAAAGACGCTCAGGACATCACAGGGTCCACAGTGGTGACTTTCTTTTCTTTTTTTCCCCCCCCCCCTCTCCTTTTCTTCTCTTTTTCCTTTCTTTTTCCTTTTTTGATCTCCTGTATTTTAATAAATTAAAGCACAGGCACTAAGTTAACCCACAGGCAATATAAAATCGGGTAGCATAGAAAAGGAGGAGCCCTTCTCCCCATCTGTCCCAGCAACAAACTAGCACAGGCTCGGGAGAGACTCAGTATAGAACTGAGCCCCCAAGACAGATGGGACCTCTAAGTAAAGAGAAATTGAACTATGATGAGGAGAAGGGGGAGATCAGTCAACACTTACAACCAAAGACTCAGCCCAGGAGCTGGCTGAACTGCAGTGGAAGTACAGCAGGAATGCTAAGGAGACAGACAGAACTTGTGTGGAGAGGTTCCCTAATGGGAGGGGACTTCATACTTTTAATTGAGGAGGAGGCAGAAGGTTATTGGGGCCTGGTGTTTCCTTAACTACTGGGAACTACCAAGCCCCATGGTCCCTGACTCAGAAGGCAGCTCACTAGGCAGGAAGTCTCTACCCCACAGAAAAACACGACTGGGTTACAGTTCTGCAGGGGCTTGACCAACTGACTTGGAGTATTCAGAAAGCAGTCTGCTTACTTTAATGCATGAAAGAGCCTTAGTGTCAATCCAGAAATTTCCAGTGACGATACTAGTTGACCCAGAGGGAGGTTGGATATCAGGAAAAACTTCTCTATGTAAAGGGTTGTGAAGCACTGGAATAGGCTCCCCAGGGTCATGGTTGAGTCACCATCCCTGGATGTGTTTAAAATCCATCTGGGTGTGGTGCTCAGGGTCATAATTTAGTGGAGGGTTGTTAGGGTTAGGGTAGTATGGTTAGGTTGAGGTGGGACTCGATATTTAAGGTCTTTTCCAACCCAAACAATTCTGTGATTCTATGAAAACTCTGTTGATGTGGTCTACCTAGACTTCAGCGAAGCCTTTGACACTGTCTCCCACAGTATTCTCCTGCAGAAGCTGGCAGCCTGTGGCTTGAACAGGTACACTCTTGGCTGGGTAAGAAGGTGGCTGAAGGGCCGGGCCCAGATAGTGGTGGTGAATGGAGCTAAATCCAGAGGGCAACTGGTCACAAGTGGTGTTCCCCAGGTGTCGGTGCTGGGGTCTGTCCTCTTCAATATCTTTACTGATGCCCTGGATGAGGGCATTGAGTGCACCCTCTGTAAGTTTGCAGATGACACCAAGTTGGCTGGGAGTGTTGATCTACCTGGGGGTAGTGAGGCCGTACAGGATCTGGACAGGCTGGATAGCTGGGCTGAAACCAGTGTGATGAGGTTCAATAAGACTAAATGCCAAGCACAGCACTTTGGCCACAACAACTCCAGGCATAGTGCTACAGGTTTGGGGCAGAGTGGATGGAAGACTGTATAGAGAAAATGGACCTGGGGGTAACGATGGTTGATCAGCTGAACATGAGCCAGCAGTGTGCCCAGGCGGCCAAGAAAGGCAATGGCATCCTGGCCTGCATCAGAAACTGTGTTGCCAGCAGGAACAGGGCAGTGACTGCCCCCCTGTTTTCAGCTCTGGTGAGGCCACACCTCTAGTACTGTGTTTAGTTCTGGACCCCTCACAAGGAAGACCTCGGAGCCCTGTGTGCTGGTGTATGTATTATGGCTTTCTAAGTCAAGGCTCTATTTTTATTTATATTCCATGTTACTTATCAGTATTTCTCAGTTTCCACTGTAATATCCATGTCTCTGTTGTCTTTCGCTTGCTAAGCTGCAATTCATACTGCTCAAACTGCCATGCTGTCAAAAGGGTTTGAGTGTTTCATACCCAGATCTAATGGAAAAGAGAACAGAGTGCCCTGACAAGAAGATATTGGTGCTGCTGTCGCAGTCCATAGTGATCCTGGCCTTTCACGTGGAGTCTCTAAGTCTGTGAGAAATTTACCTTCTAGGTCCAAATACTGCAATTCTGCCTCCATTGGAAAATTTGGGCCAAGTGCGTTAAGAGTTGTATCTAGGTTACAGCCTGGTTTTGATCGAAATTAGTTGAGTCTGGAGTGGGCCTGTCAGCACCAGCTGCCCTACGCAGCAGATACTTGGCTGTTTCGGGACGCTGTTTGCTGCTATTGATATAATCTATGTCCAGTAATGTACAGTGTGGTTCAGTGCTGGTCTGGCCTGCATCATATGTATGACACCAAAAGAAATGTTGATGTTGCCTGTTTGCTGGTGTTGGACCTGAGCTGTCTCCCCGATATGATGGGGCAGCCCCAGGAGGGCCGGGGCAGTGGCTCAGGGCCAGTTTCTCTGTGGCCCAGGAGCCTTCAGAAAGACAGTCCCATCTGGGCAAGGGCATGGTCTGTTTTAGGCTGACCTGTTCACAGTGGAGATCCTGAAGTTTGTAGGCAGGAGTTTGGTGATAATTTTACCTGAGGTAAAGGCATGACCACCTCTTCCAGCTGCTCTGGCCCAGAACTCCTTCTGCCTGCCTGCTTATGCTCAGCCTGATGCCCAGAGACCCGGGCTCGCAGCCCAGGCCAGGGGACATGGCTGCTGCTTTCCCTTTTGCAGGCACAGCTTGTAGCAGTGCAGAGTAGGTATCTCAGAGACATGCACACATAGAAAGGACACTGACAAGATGCTGACAAGCTGACTCAGCCAAGGGCTGCCTTCAATGGGACTCACGTAGCTAAGACACAATACCAGGCATGAGGGCTGTGACCTGCTGCCTCGCTGCAGCCATTGATGTGGAGCTCTAAGCTGGCCTCACTCACCACAGCACTGCCCATAGCTGATGTGGGAACACACACCATTCCTGTCCCAGTGGCTGGGATGGGAAGACCACAATCAATTCAGGATATGGCAACAGTCTGCAGGCCTACACTACAGGCCTGACTCCAGTAGCTGCTTCACTCTCACACACACAGCCCCCACCAACGACTGGCACTTTTTTATGCTTTAATAAATGATGTTAAAAAGTAAAATGAGCTTTGTCACTTATATGCATTACTGATATCGTATATCTTATGAGGGCTACTCCCGAAGTAATGCCCCCTACTGTATATGTTAGCCCAAAACATCAGAGGTGGATGTGCATTCTTAAACAGCGCAATTGTGCTCTTTGTAGCAGTTGTAGTTTCCATTGAAATAAGTAGGAGGCATTAATTTTGGATCAGCCTACCTATATGTGTCCCAAGACAATTCCTCTTCACTCAGTGCAGCCCAGGCACACTAAAAGCTTGGGCAGTCATGCCCTACACACTCCAGTAGCTGGCACCAGAGTCTTGCTCCCCTGCGCCTGAGTCCAGGAGATGACACCAGCAGCTGGTTCACAGTATCCCGTGCTGCAAAGCCCAGGTAGCCCATCAGCTAGCATGACTGGGAAGTTTGTTGCTTGTCACTGTCCCTGTGTTTGCTTTGTCTCTGCCTCAGCATTTTGCTCTAACCTCCAGTCAAGACTGCTTGCAGATACACATTTAAAATAATGAACCGAGTCACTGAAATTTAGCTTTCGCATTCTGTCTGTGTCTGCACTGTTGTGTTAAAGAGCCTTAGCTAGAACAAGAGGAGTATCAATTTGTCTTTTTGGTCTTGTGTTACTTAACTGAGGAAATTAATCGACATGATGTTTTGAACACTTGCTTTAGGTGCTTTAGGCCTCATAGTTCGTTTTTATTCAGCTGAAAGACAGAAAATATTTTTCTATCACTGCATGACCTCAGATACCAGGGCAGACTTTGTCGTAATTTGTTGCTGTTGAGTTGTTTAGAATACAAAGGAAATCTCCAGTATGGCAAGATGTGAGAATTCACAATGAGACCCTGCACAAAACTAATGGTCTATTTGCTGCAACAATTTTGAAATCCAACAGTGCAAATTTGGTTTCATAGTTTATCAAACAGACCCTGACAAAACACTAAAAATTTAAACTTGTAAATGGTTCTAGACAAGCAGTCTTTTTCAGATGAAATATATTACACAGCAGCAAGAAGGTGCAGTAATGTTCCTTGTAATAATCATAATGCATCTTCAGTGGAAAACCTGGAATTTTCAATTTGTAGTTAGTAGATGATGGAAAGATGTGCAGGAATAGCATGTAATTAATGAACTGAGAGGATAGGATTCCAGTAGAAATGCTGCTTATCCTGGAGGTCTCTCTCTACTGCTTTGGAACATCTTTGTCTATACTCTTTTGTTTATTTGTTTTTGTAGAGATTCATTCTGATGCTGAGTTTTGGATGCCAAAGGAATATGGTATACTGGGTGTAAACGACATGATACCAGCTGCAGCGGTGGCCACTGTGAGAAGGCACCAGGGGCTGCCCTGTGATGGATGCAGCCATCTCCATTTCACTGGCCACAGCTGAGCCCAACCACAACTCTTGATGATAACATATTTTAGATAACATACACAATATGTTATCTATCTGTCAACTAAGTCCAAAATAGACCTAATGGTCAAATACGTGCCAAGAGTAATCAGAAGTAAAGGCTGAGAAGAAGAGATGTGAGAGTCTGAGCCTCTTGAGGCTCAGGGCAGTGGCTGATGTATCCAAAACAGTGGAAGAATTGGCTGAGCTGAATGCAAAGTTGTCATTCCTGAAGTCTCATGGTACAGGAAGATGGAGGCATTTGGGAAAAGTAATAAAAGACTGATTAAATGCAGAGAGGGGAGGGTGCTTCTTTTCACAGCAGATAGCTGGTAATTTCAGCAGATTGAAAAAAGTGCTTAGGAGAATTAATGCAAACTAAATACATGATCATCCTCTAGGGGAGTGGTGGGAGCCCAAGGGGAAGATCCTGCAGGGAAAGGAGAGTTTTGCAGACTTTCTTGGCACAGCATTTGCTGTTGTCATCGGTAGGGATGAAGCTGTGCTTGGATAGACTATCACACCTATCCTGAGTGGCTTTCTGTGGTCCTACATGAATTCAAGGATGGAAGAAGAGAAACTTGACCTTTAGGTTTATACTGGCATAGGAACATATACATTTAGGCTGGATATGGAAACATTTATTTTGGCAGCTCTGGTGTAATTAGCCATTAGAGTAACTCAGTCACAGATAATCTTTTTTGTGAGAGTGGTGAGGAGAAATGGCATTCAGTGCTCTAAGGGTCAAGCTCAGGACACTGTTGGAAGAAAGTTCTTTGATATGGCACTGCCAATAGCGTGGATGCACCAGTCAGCTCTCTCAAGGTCTTTGTTCCTGTAAGCTTCCAATCTAGATAATAAGAGGTCTCCTTTGGGAAGTGGCTTTGAGCCCAGACCTAGGCTCCAGTGCCAGAAATGCACGTGTAGAGTTTAAAACATGAAATACAACAACAACTTTAAGTTGTTAGCAAAGCTTGGCAATTCTCTCTTGAATGCTGGAATTGCAGCACTCTGAATCAGTAATTAAAGGTGCTGTTCCTCGCTGTTTATTAGGAAAGCTTTTAGCACCTGACATAGGAGCAAGGTACTTATGAAGAAAGCAGTGACCTTCCTTTTCTTTGACCTTCTCTGTAACTACTTGCACAGGCTTTAAGGATAAGATGGAATTTGGCTGCGTCTCACTGAATCAGGTCATTAAAGGACTCATAACTGCCACAGCCATAAATGCAGTCCTAGGGACAATCTAAAGAGAAGCTCTGCCGAGCATGAGTTTGCAGCAACTTGGAAGTTCCCATTGTTGTTGCAGAAATCACAAAAATCTTGCAGTTCTAGGATTTTCAGTCACTCAGAGTCACTGGCAAAGCAAAAGTTTCCTGTCACTGTTGAGACAAATAACACAGGAATGTCAAACACGGTGAATTATCAGTAATGCAGAATCTCCTCTTCTAATCAACAGAATTGCATGATTCCTTCCTTCCATTTGGAGATTATAACAGAAGCACAAGGGCCACAAATCATAAAGTCCTACGAAAAAAAGCAGTCTACCAGCAGTCTCTGGTTTTTATTGACTGTTTTGTGCCATAAATCTGTTTTGTTGTGTCCAAACGTGTCCAAACGGCTGTTACCTCTTCCATCAGCTGAATCACTTTTTAGTAGCAGAATAGAAGACATTGCTCCAGAATTCTGCGTGAAAGCTGCAGAAGTGAATTAATCATTCCTGAAATCCCCTGACTTGTGCAAAGCTCACCATGAATGGTGTCTGTGTGCTGTTTCAAAGCCTAACTGTGGGTTGAAACAAAGTCAGAGCTCTGAGTGCAGAATATATATGATTTATTTTCCTTGCAGTGTAAGCTCCAGCTGGGGAACACTCAGGCCTGTGTTGCACCGGGGCAGCCCAGCATCCTCACTGCAGCCATTCCTTCTGTTGCAATGATTTGCAGCTCATGCAAAGTCCCACCACAGCTCTAAGTGTGCTCAGTTGGCTGCCTCCATTGCAGCCTGCACCGCCAGGATTGCTTTGGCATAATAACATCTTATTCAGTTTTACGACTCCTTAGATCTCTTAAATGCCTTCTTGCATTTTGAATGTGTAATTGGATGATTTCCGAGCTGGAAAATTACTCACTAATGTACATACATGAATCACAACATCTTTCGTGCAGTCACCTTGGAACACGTTCCTCCATCCCAGAGGCCACTTCTTGCTTCCAGAGCTTGTTTACTTCCTTTGGTGCTGTAGCTGTAATTGGGATTTTTACACCATTTTGCACAAACAGATTTCAAAGCACTTTCTGCCACTCCTAGAAACAGAGAAGAATTCCCACCTGCCCTTCTTTTCTCTGCCTTTTCCCCTCTGGGCTCATTTTTGTCTCTATACACGTTTTGGCCTGTTTGGTCTTCCCAAACCACATTTCCTTTAAAGGAGGCAGAAAAACACCCCAAAGGAACTTGCAGGAGCAAAGACAGAGAAAGGGAAGGAAGGAGCCTTCTGTATGAGGAAGAGCTGCCCGTACAGTGTTGTCTGTGTGCTGGATCTCAGCCCTGGCCCTGGGACACTCTTGTGCCTGCACTAAGGGCAGGAGCTGCTGGTGTCCCATAGCAGAGCCTGAGCTCCTGGTCTCTGTAGCACCTCTGCCACAGGTGTTTCCAGCTGCTCTCCCATCCTGTACAGCTGGTAGATGAAATCCCACAGCAGCTCCACCACCCTGACACAAGCAGCAGCCCCAGGAGCCATCCAGCCCCGCATCCACCGCAGCCTGTGCTCCCTGAGAAGCACTTCCACACGAAGCTTCTGACCAGCACCACAATCAGTGTGCACAGTGCAGTGCTCTGTGTGGCAGAGGTGGATGGGGGGACAACATTTTAATGGAGGACCCTCCCTGCCTCAGGCTCTCAGTGCAAGGAGGGGTTCTGTTGCCTGCTGCCCTAGGCTGGCATCTCTGGGCTGCACAGCGAGGAGCAGGCAGCAGCATCTGCTCAGTGTGTTTTGTCACCCAGACATGGAGGGAGGCCCTGATCCTGCAGGCAGCATTCCGGGCACCTCCTTTTCTGCCTTAGCCCCATTTCCCCCCCCCCCCACTCCTCCTTCCTGTGCTCCCAGCCCTGCCCCAGCTTCCTGCCCTTTGATGTGCCTCCCTCCTCTGCCCCAGGCTGGGAGCCACATGCCAGCTGGGGATGAACTCTCTGCACCCCACAATTAAGCTGCTGGGGAGGCCCAGCTCCCCCCTGACCCTTGGCTCTGCGTGGCCAGGCAGAGACACAGGGACAGCCCAGGCACCAGGCAGGCCCAGCAGCCAGGGCCCAGCTGTCAGCCCACTTCAGTTCTGCCTTAGTGCACCCAGGGGGCCCATCATGGCCTGTCTCTGCATGGGCTTTTTGGGAGGGATGTTTGTGGCTCTCGGGGCACCGTGTGGGCAGTCAGGGGCTCCCTAGGATGTGCACACACATACAAGGGCACACAGAGTGGAAGTCTCAGCAAAGATAAGGTTTTAAAGACAGTAATTGGCCACACAGGGCAGCTGGCTGTCACCCAGCTCCTTGCATAACGCCAGTGCCATTGCTGATTAGTCTGGGTAGAGAGAGCTGCATCTTTGTATGGCCTGGCAATACACGCCAGGAAGAGAAATGATGATGATTATCTTCAGAAGGAACTTAAACTGAGTGAGGAAACCTTAACACAGACAGTATTTCAGTACAATGGACAGCTGAATTTACTCAAGACAGAATGTGCAATGCTAACTTCCAAGCTTCAACAAGTCACTGAGAAGGTAGGATTGGCAGTGTCAATGCTCATAATGGTGTTATAGAAAATCCTTTGTACAGATTGGAGAGGCCAGTGTCACAGATGATGAAATATCATCTGTTATTGTTCATTTGCTAAGAGAAATGAAGGCTTGAATGAATTGGAATCAGAGCAATGCTGACATTTTCTTGAGTTCTTACATACTCTGATTTTATATCCCTGCTACTCGGGCCCTGAGTACTATTGTGATTTGGGAGTCATGAAGGAATTGAATAAAAGCCAAGAGTATATCTCGGAGTTGTGCTATCAGAAAGACTGTGTGGTTTGATACCAGTTGAGCACATGGAGCAACACAGCAGTTCCTGTGTTCTTTATTTGATTTCCTTCTGGTTATTGTCTGATCCCTTGATTTCCAAGCAGGATTAAAACACCCCTTATTTTCAGTGCAGTGTATGGAGGAACTGCTGCAGGTTTTCAGAATAACAGGAGCTTAAAACCCTTGCAGAATAAATAAGGTGCAAATGCAAACTACAGAACTAGTTGCCAGCTCTCCTGTGGTTTGTCTGAAAAAACACCACGAGGAACAGCAACTAAATTAGTAAATACCCACAAATAAGATATACACAAATAAGTAATGACTGAGAAGACACTGGTGAATTCCAGAAAAGCAGACTCTTCCACAAGAGCCTGCTGGTCATTGGAATGAATGCTGTAGAGTGTGCAGTGTTCTCCAGGGCTGTGGAGAAAATTAGCAGAGGAACTGCGGAAGCTGTTCTCTAGCATCTTTTTTCCAGCTATATGGCACGAAGCCCAATAAAAAGGCAGAGGAGCATTTGCTTCAGCAGGGTTGTTAATTGGTATCCCTAGGTATTGGCCCGCTTGTGTGAAGCCTGAAGTGATTTAAATGTTCACAAGAATCCTGTGCCTCAGTGTTCTGCTGAATGTGGCAAAGGGATGGATATGTGCTATCTGCAGTTGCTATGTGTACTGTCCTGTGCTGAGTGTATCATGTATTTTTATTTGTTTGTTTTTTGAAAGTGTAAGGATGAAGGAAAGAAAGTGAAGACGCTGATGGAATTGAAACGATCGCTTGAAGCATGTCTTGACGAGGAAATGGAAAGAAATCCTGAACTGCGGCAGGAATGTGACAGGTATGGTTCACTAGTATTTGAAAGAGAGCTCGTGTAAGTTAGAAGTCAGGCTTTAAGGAACTTGAATGTAAAAGTAGGTGTGTTTAACTCTCTGAACAAATTCAGATCTCACATCAGTTCTTGCAAGACAGTTCTGGTACATGAGCCTATGATTTTCTGTAGCTGCCATAAGAAGAGCAAATGTAGGCTGCCTTGCACTTCGGAGAGGGAAGTCTTTTTTTCCTCTGTTGAGGTGAAATTTGGACCCTCCAGGTGATCTATTGCATTGAAATGCTGGTTTTTCTTATTAACTTTTGGCCTGTTGAGCATGTTAAAAATGAAGCAAGCCATAGCTATGCTTTTCTTGTACAAGCATGACAAATAGATACCTAGTTCCTTTGCTTATTTTCTTCACTGATTTGTTGTGCAGGTTCAAGAGGCTTCTTAAGAAAGCTGTGAAAAAACTAAAGATGCAGGAAGCCGAAGAAAGAGACTCCCAATTTAAACAGGTATTCTGAAATGGAGAATGAAGTTGACAAATTAAGAACAAAGTCAAATTCTTGTTGTTTCTTTTTGGGTTTTTTTGTTTTTTTGTTTTTGTTGTTGTTGTTGTATGGGGGGATGAGTTTGCAATGTAAATTATATGGCTTAACGGTAATTTCATTTTTCATGGCAATTTTTCTGTCTTTATCTGCTTATTTAAGGATAAATATATTTTAGAAACTACCAACTTGATAGAAAATACAGCACGTGAAAAGCAGACTGACAAAGCAGAAATTTCTCATCAGGAAGCCCTAGAAGAAAATGAGGAATCCCACAGTGCCTACAAGCAGTTAAGTCTAAAGCCGTGGGAAGAAAGATACGAAAGGATGTGGATTGAAAAAGAGAAACGGGAGTTGGAAACAAATTTTAAAAACATTTTAGCAGAGCTGAAGCAGCTGTTTGGTGAAATTAATGAATCTGCGAAAGCTCCATCCGTTGTGGCAGAAGTGTCAGAAGATGACCTCAGTGAAGAATTGAAGAGTCTTTGTGTTTCATCTTGTGTGACAGAATCAAGTAATAAGTTAGAAAGTAAAGGTGAATTTGGAGATGTGGAACTTAACGTCGACCTAAAAGAACCCAAACCTGAAATTGTTCTTCCAAGTCTCTGTGTCCTTCCTGATCACAATAACTTAAATGCGAGTGTGGAAAATACCTGGAGAATACCAGATGAAGAAGGCTGCACTAATTACACAGATAATACAAAAGTACATCTATCAAACGCAGAGGAAATGGAGGAAAATGAGGATGGGATTAGTAGGAATGTAGAGAGAAGTCCTGAGTATTCCCTGAGACACTGTTTAAAAACAAATATTTGGGATGACATTTCTAATAATCTTCCTAATATAAGACCTGTTTCCACAAATGGTGAAAGTACACTTGGCTTTATAAGCGAGAATGGGGTTAACAGCAAATTGAAGACAAATGCCTGCTGCAAGAAGCTGCACTGCGCAATCAGGCTGTAAAGCCCCCCAGAGCTTGTTCCGCTTGGTCTTGGTGGCACAGGCTGCGTGCTGCTGTGTTCCCCTGATGCCTCTTGGAAGGCATCGAGTCTGCCTTGGTGCTGACCACCAGCGCGCTGTCCCCATGGTTCCCAAACCTGTGGCAGCTCTCCAGCCTGACTGGTGTCTGAATCCCTTCCTGCCTTTTTCCAGGACGCTGCTGGTGCTGCAGAGGAGGAGCGGGTGCTGAGAATGAAGGACGCCATCCAGCAGCTGCCCGCTCCTCACTACAGGTCAGTGCTGCGCTCGGTCTGCTGAGCTCAGCCCTGCTGCCTTTCAGAGGGCGATGATGCGATTCCAGGTGTTGTCTCACACCTGCAACATCATGCCTGTGCACGCTGCAGCGGCTGAAGGCTGCATTGGGTCAATTGATTGGGTCATTTCCTTGCACGGGGGCACGGTTGGTGGAGCCGATGGCTGCGGCTGTGCTTTGCAGGGCTTGGTGCTGCAGCGTGGTGGCACTGGGAACGTTTTATCTACTTCATATTCAGGGATGGTAGCAATGACATCAACTAGCATGAAGTGAGGTTTGTTTTGTGCACTGCAGCACGGCTTGCTTTTTGGTGCCTCTCTTTTTTTCCAGGACTCTGCACTATTTAATGAGACACCTGGCGTCTCTAGCAGGGAACTGCTCGATCACCAGCAAGGATGCTAAGAATCTAGCGATTGTGTGGGCTCCAAACCTCTTAAGGTAAACTTCTTTTTCCATTTCAACACGATGCTTAGTTCTGCTCTCCCCCAACCCCAGGGGCACAATTTCTAGATGACAGTATCTACTCACTTGTTTAGCTGGGACTGCTGTATCCCTGATCATCCAGGAGAATTTTGTCAGTGGCATCGCTGTTTGCCCACTGCGGAAGTCTCCAGTGCCCAGCTTGACAGTTTTTGGCTACAGAAATTCAGACTTGGGGAAATGATCTTGGGGAAATGACTTGTAAGATCTGCCTTTTCTTCAGATCCCAGCAGAGCCCTTCTGCCTGCGCCAGCAATGAAGCTGCCTGCGTGGAGCTGCAGACACAGACAGATATTGTGGAGTTCATCATAACCCACGCAAAGCCATCCGCAAAATCATGGACGAGTTCAAGGTGGATATTCGTTTTCCCCAGAGCGGAGCTCCTGACCCCAACTGCGTGACTGTGACAGGACTCCCTGAGAATGTGGAAGAAGCTATTGATCACATCCTGAACTTGGAGGAAGAATATCTTGCAGATGTGGTGGACAATGAGGCAATGCAAGTGTATATGAAGCCCTCTTCCCATGAAGAGTCCAAGGCCCCATCCAAGGGCTTTGTGGTGAGAGATGCCCCCTGGGCCACTGTCAACAATGAAAAGGCCCCTGATATGAGCAGTTCTGAAGACTCACCACTTGTCCTCCTAGTCCCCAGGTCCTTTCCAACAGATACAAGCTAGTATTTCCCACCTGGGATATTGGAAGATGGGAACTTGCCAGCAGTCAGTGAAGATCTCTGAGACAGCGAGAGCGAGTGAGCTTTGAGTAGACTGGGAACCACTGTCCACAGCAGAAAATAAGAGAAGAGAAAAGATGTTTCCTTGGGCATTTGGGTGGAAATCATTCCTGACTGCTTTCTCATCCACCGGGAAAATCTGCTGATTGACAATTTGAAGCTGAGAGACTTTGGACTCTGTGCAAAGCCAAAGGTAAGAGGATCTGTTAAATCAAATACAATGTGCCCCCAAGTAATGCATGTTTGACCACCGTATGCAACAGGGGCTTGTCCAAACAAACACCCTAAAATCAAGCTGTTTCTGTGGCTGACATGTCATTGCATCTTGTTTAGAATGGCCTGAACTGTGTGAGAGTGGTTAACAGATTGCTCAGAAGCACAGGTAGATTATTTTCTATACATAGAGTCCCAGTTTTGCAAAGTCTGAACTGTAGCTAATTTTGTAGGTATATCACCTGTCTTATGCAAGGTTCTGTAATAGGAGCATGGGGTTGGATAGAATAAAATGGCTTTTGCAGGTGACGTACGGATCCTGTGATTGCATATGCTTGAACTGAATTGTTCCTTGATCTTCAAACTGATTTCCAGAAGCCTTTATTAACATGTAAGATGGGTACAAAACAATGGGAAGTCTGACTTACTGATTCCAAAAGAATTACTTGTCATCAAATGAGTTTTCCTGGCCAAATTTAGAGCCTCTCACAGGTAATCGAGACCAACAGGCTGTTTGATCAGCTGAGGAAAATAAAGCATCATGCCAAGGGTACTAGATAAGTGAGCAGCTTGAGATCTGCACATTTACGTGATGCTCATGGTCTTAGACAATATTTGCTTAGTGAGGTCACATTGAATGAAAGCAAAAAAGAAGATGAATGAAAATATACACAGGAGAAGAAGCCTCTGAGGCTTCTGAAGTGTTATGACCAGAAGACATAAACTCTGTTAAAGCAAACATTTCTCTCTATTTTTTGTGTTCTTCCAGGGAGGCCTTGATTACCGCCTGAACACATGCTGTGGAAGCCCAGCTTATGCAGCACCAGAGCTAATCCAGGGCAAAGCGTCTATTGGCTCAGAGGGATGTAGAGCGGTGTTTGTTTTCCCCTCTTTCCCTTCCCTCTCCACAGAGCATTTCAAGGCAGTGGAGCTCAGGTAGGCTCTCTTGGTTTCCCTTCTGAATTCTGCTAGGTTGCATTGCTTGGTAGCTCTCAGAAGCTGTCAGTGGCCACAGACTAGAAAAGTGCAATTGGTCTCAGTTCACACAGCTGGCTGGTTTGTCTCTGGCTAATCCTGAACTGCCTCAAGCGACTGCTTTGGGGCTCTACAGAACAGCAACTTCAGAGATCTCTTTCTATTACTAAGATTTTGAAAGACCAATTTGCTCTGTTAATTATCCATCATTTTTGTGCAGTCTGTTTTTCCTTTCATGATGACATTATGATGGCACTCTACAGGAGGATACCAGTGGGTATCAGTGGTGCTAGAATACACTGAGAAGGGAAATAGCTGAGCTTGACAAGAGGCCTTGCTTTTCGAATGGCAGAACATGCTGAGCTGTGGGTAGAAAGGCCTGTCTGCTGAATATTGTCCCTGTTTTTGCTGCTTTGTCTGCCAGTATTTTGTGGATTTGGTTCTACGCTTGGTTGGCCTATGTGGCACTGTAGCCTGATTCTATACCATGATAGCATACAGAATTTGAGGAGAAGTATTTTCTTGCCAATGGGCTGGATTTTTTGTATCTGGTTCTTCCACTGTCTGCTCCCTATGCTATCTGTAGTAAAAATATAGACACATCATTTGATTTCCCAGAAATGAATGTTACTAAATGCCAGCTCTTCTCATGTCTATGAAGAGCAAAGTTCTGCATTTGCTATTAGAATTTCCTCCAGAATCAGGAGGTAATGTAGGACCCCACAGATTGCCTTCAGAATTCAACAGGAAGTTGTGTTTCTTTTCGGAGAACTTAATCAGAATGCAGTATAAAAATTGATAATCTCATGGGTATTAAGTTACAGGCTTGCTATTTCTGCACTGAATTTGTTTTTATTTTACATGGTTGTGATCTGAAAGTTGCTTGAAATGCAGGCACCTCGGCACTGTTGTGTAACTGAATTTCACACATTATAGAACCTCAAATATCCTGGAATCTAAAACTCTGACTTGTTTTCAGCCTGCTGCTTGAGTCTATTCAGGGTCATAGTGTCTGTGTGCAGTGGAGTGTGTGGGGAGATTGTTGCTGCAGATCCTGGGAAGTTGCTGTGTATTTGCAGACAATGGCTGCTGTTGGTCACTGGGTGCCACTGTTGCTCTGAAGAACAGCTGTGCTGTGCATGCAGCACAGCATGCTGTGCACGCCATGGAACTAGGAATCAAGAAGAGATAGAAGCGTCACTTCTGCTCTAGTAAAAGGTCTCATCTGCTGACAGGCTTTTGTACTTGAATTCAGAACTCAGGACCTGTTGCCACAGAGGGACTAGTTGCTGAAGTTGGATGACTCTTTCTGTTTACTCCTTGTAATATGTAGCCGTAACACTAACTATTTAAAAAAGAATCTGAAATCATGGCTAATTATTGACTGCTGCACAGCAGAACACTACCACGGTGAGATTGGGCTGTGAGATGACTTGAAAGCTGTTTCCTCAGTATAGGTCTTATTCTTGCAGCTGGGACACCTTGATGAAGACTGTGTAACAGCTTTCTGTGTTTCACAACAAGAGAAGAGAGAGTAGATCAGCATTAACATCAGAGGTAAGAAACGTATGTCAGTAATTCTCTGTATTTAAGCCCACTCCTACAGTAAATAACCTTACTGTATGAACAGACTCTAACACTCACTTATTCTCAAACATGAAATATTTCACACCTTTCAGAGGTAAGGTACCACTGCAGAACTTCATAGTCTACCTAATAACTACATTTCTGAAGTTCACATTTATTTATTTTTTTCTCCTTTAATTGTATTTTCTCAGCCTTTCTGTTATATTTTTCCATGCTGAAATCCTAGGTACAGGGAATAAAGTGAACAATCGACCTACAAGGGAAAAAGTTCTTCAGTTCAAGTCTGTGATATTTTCACAGTCTTAATTCAAAGGACTTCTAATGCCTGATAAGTAATTCAAGCTTATTATACTACACTGAGTCTGTCAAGCATTGTACCCACGGTTCTCATACTAGTCAAAAAGCTGCTGAAAATCCAGCTGAATGTCGATGCTCCTTGGAGCTGGGCTGAAACTTGCCCCCAGAAATGGGAGTCCAGCTGAAATGCTGTACAAACTGAATTAGTAGGAGCTTTGCCATTCACTTCAATAGAGAGATTCTGGCACCAGCTTTAGTTTTCACTTCCAGCAATTGTACAATACACTAACTTTCAAGCAAAAACGAGCATAGTCTGCTTCTTTATCTCAGACATATTGTGTGAATCAGCTGAGACCTGAAACTACCCTAATGTGATCAGACGTGAAGGTTGCACATCAAGGGGAAAATATGACAGACATGGAGAAATTTTCTTTGTACTGACAATGTTTCTGAAGAGATCTAAATCCTCTTGTTTTCTAGTGGAATTACGACCAGTTGTGGCAACCTATCTCTTGCTTCAGTCTAAGAAGGCTCGTGGCAAGTACATTCCTTGAGATTTCCATCCCAAACAGGACGTGCCAGTACCACAGAGTCAGGAAGCCTGGGGGTAAGTTTTAGAGTTCAGCACAAGGTTCTGGTCTAAATGCCTCTGTGTGCTGAAGCTCTGCCCGGGTAAACAGTCTGGTGGCCTAAACATCGGTGAGGGAGCATGTGTGCAACCAGTTTTGGTCATCAAATCTTGTTCTATGATAAGGCCACCCACTCAGTGTATGAAGGCAAAGGATGTAATCTTTCTAGATTTCAGGGAGGCCTTTGATCCTGTCCCTTTGGCTGCATGTTCCCAACCTCTCGCTCAGCCACTTAGACCAATAGTACTATTGAGGTTTGAGATCTTTCTGCTCTGGATGGGTTCCTTTTGTTATCTCTTGGTGGGCTGTTTTCTCCAGTCTTCAGGACTGTAAGATCTGTCAATGCTTGCAGAGTCTGTCCATTTCCTCTTTCTGACTTCCTTCTCTTGCAGTTAGAGTAAGCTCTGTGGCCTTCCTTACTCGCAGCTGGGCTAAAGTCCAGCAGTCTCTGGCCTTAGGCTTCAGCAAGTTTATCTACATCTTCTAGGCAAGTTCTGGGCAAGATTATTCTACTCAGGAAGCACAACAAATCAGAGAACAAAAATAGCCTCATGAAAATAGAAGCATAGAATGGTTTGGATTGGAAGGGTCCTTGAAGATGACGTAGTCCCACACCCAAGCTATAGGCAGGGATACCTCCCTGTAGACCAGGTTGCTGGAACGTCCTACCCAGCCTGGCTTTGAATGCTTCCAGGGAGGAGGCATTCACTGGCTGGGCAACCTGCTCCGGTGTCTCACCACACCCACAGTAAAGAATTTCTTCCTATTATCCAATCCAAATCTACATTCTTCCGATTTAAAGCCATTTCCCCTCATTCTGTTGCTACCTGCCCTTATAAAAAGTCCCTCCCCAGCCTTCCCTGTAGGCCCTCTTCAGATACTGGAAGGCCACTCTAAGGTCTCCTTGGAGTCTTCTCCAGGCTGCAGAGCCCCATCTCTCTCAGCCTGTGCACATAGCAGAGGTGCTTTCAGCCCTCTCTGATCACCTTCATGGCCCTCCTCTGGACCTGCCTGAACAACTCCAAGTCCTTCTTGTGTTGAGGGCTCCAGAACTGCGTGCAGTGCTCCAGATGGGGTTTCAATGAGAGGAGTGTGGAGGGGCAGCACCACCTCCCTCGACCTGCTGGTCATGCTTCTATGCTTTAAGGCTTATGCTTTAAGGTCCTATATGCTTTAAGGTTTAGATAGTGCAGTCGCCTCACCTCTTCAGGTTTATCTATGAAGGTCCCTTTCATGTGAACCGTGCTGTTCCATACAGTTCGGTCTGTTCATTAAAATGTTTCAGTAAGTTGGGCTGGTCCTACGAAGTAGTATGACTGCAGTAAGCAGTGTACATGGTGCGCTGTGAGTACTGCACACATTCCTCTTGGCAGCTTGTGGAACAGAAATTGTGCATTGTTTGGATTGTGTAAGCATTCCTGTTGGTCTCTTGTGATGCTTACCTTCTTAGAGCACCTTTCCATGTTTGGCTCTACATATTTTGGTACCTTACTTGTTCTGTTTGGCTTACACCTCTGAGCTGCACAGCCAGGAGCATCTAAATGAGAATTGGGTGATGGGCAAATTATCTCAGGAAAGCCAAAGTGTAGAAATACTAGAAATATTCTAATGGAAAATCCAAATAAAATGAAAGCTGAGCCGTGAGCCAACCAGTTCTACTCTTTCTGGGTCCTACCTGTCAGGGTTTTTGTTTACTTTGGTATTCTGGTCCATTACCATATATTCCTCCCTTTGCATACATGAGGGCACCCTCATCACGTCCTGTTGGTACTGGGTGTAGGCCAAAGGGCTTCCACCAGAAGGAGACCCAGGAGGATGAGAGAGGATGAGAGCATTGTGTTGAGAGTCCTCTGGGTTTCTATGCTCATTCCTTGCAAACTGCTCAGCACGTCCTGCAGACATTATTCTGCCTTTTGCTCCTTGTGACCGAGAATCTGGAGCTCATCAGTCACAAAAGCTGGTAAGCAACTGCTCGAACATCACTTTCTACTCGCTTGTACAACACAAACTTTAACATCAGTCAGGGATTTCACCTTAAAACAGAACAAACCAGACAAGTGGGCAACGTTTGTGATTCCTACATTTATTTTCAGAAGTAGCAGTCTGTGAGTTCACATAGTTTTAAATAACAGCAGATAAGGAGGATATGGACGATATAGATAGGGAGCTAGGAGATATGGTTTAGGGGTTTTCTGTAGGTAGGGTAAAGGGAGGACGGTTGGACTTAGATGATCTGAAAGGTCCTTTCCAACCCTGTGATTCTAGGAAGGGATTGTTCACAGTGATTTTCACCACTAACACTACTGTCTGTCAGACATTTGGAGGTCACTGATGTCCCTGCGCTTCCTGTGTGTCTTCTGCCTGCCCAGGCTCTTCTCCCACGTGCTGCTTCAGACGGGCAGCGCCAGCTGTGCTCTCCTCTTCCATCCAGTTCTTCCTTTCTCATCCTGGGTCAGGCGGGCATTGTCCGTGCTGAGGTTGTGGGAGCAGAGTAACTAAACCAAATGCAAAGGAGAAGAGTCAGCTGCTGCCAAGTCAAGAAAGGAAATGATAACAAGAGAAATGAGATTTTATATTAAGAAAGTTCAGTTTCAGCCTCCAGCTGCGGTTGAGCATTTTGGGAATCTAAAAACCCCTCTGGTGTTCCCAGCTGAGAAGTGCCCTTGGCAAGAAAAGAAAACGCG
The DNA here is from genome assembly GCF_054131305.1 of Coturnix japonica. Classification (NCBI taxonomy): domain Eukaryota; kingdom Metazoa; phylum Chordata; class Aves; order Galliformes; family Phasianidae; genus Coturnix; species Coturnix japonica. Next base: position 971,748 of record NC_140702.1, read on the forward strand.
GAGCGTTTCTGGCCATCCTCCGCTGCCCGGGCTCATCTGCTGGGAACGGCCCTCCAGCCAGCAGGCCTCAGAATCCCAGAAAGTTGGAAGGATGGTGAGGCCCCGCTTTCAGTGTCTGTATTCGTACTGAAAATCAAGATCAAGTGAGCTTTTGCCTTTCTGCACAGCTGTACCTTGCTCTGCGCAGGAGGCGCGTCCTCTTCTCCCTGTCTGTCTTCTGGTCCGTCTGTCCAACAGCCGCCATCCATTCCGTGGGCGCTGGGGCAGCGCTGGGCTCTGTTCCTGCCTCCGGCTGCAGAGGAGGCAAAGTCAAGTCCGGGGGCTCGAGCAGCACATCTGCAGCACAAGCAAAAGAAGTTCCTGTTATGACTAGCTGCTATCTATCTCATTACCAGCTTACTTTGGTACTCTGGTCCATTACTGTATCTTCCTCATTCTGCATACGTGAGGGCATCCTCATCACACCCAGATGGTACCGGGTGTAGACCAAAGGGCCTTGTTACAGGACGCAGTTCCCACGTGTTGTGAAGTGGGCTGTGGTGTCCATGTTTGGTCTGGTGTAATTCTCACTCATTTCCCAATCCTCAAGCCTCTTTATGATGGTGTGCAAGCAGGTGCCTGGGAATGCACTGACCAACAGGATAAGCATGTGCTCACATTTTCTTCTTGCCTCGTGTTCTACTTCATCTCTGAACCTTGTAAACTTTCATATCTCGAGGCAGTGCATTCTCTGGTGCAATTACTGGTTGCAATTTCATTTGATATCCCGTAGCTCTTGTGTTGTGAAAGCTACTGACCACTTGTTTCCTGTCGGCCTCTCCGTCAGCTTCTACCATCTTTTAGGATCTTCATCGCACAGCTCCGACACATTCAGTTGTTCCTCTGAACGGAAGCAATTCCACTTCTTTGGCTACCTTTGCTGTCTTCCGTATTTCTTCTAGTTGGGCACCTTGTGCAGTGGGGAGAAAAAGAGGGGAAAAACTTTTTTAACAACTCCTACCACTGGATATTTTTTCCCACTGCTACTGAAGACTGAATTGCTGTAATACAGAGCTGTCTATAACAGCAAAATCTCATTCCTGCGTACCCCCCCTGGCAGTCTCCCTGCTGTGGGAGCCTGAGATTCTAGTCTCTTTTTCTTTGGATCATCCCCAGAGTGCTTTTAAAAATGGCTGCTTTGCTTCGTCAACTTCCCTTTCTCTGACGCTCATTGAAGATTCCATCCAAACTCTTCCAGGTGTTTCCTACAACACTCACTTGTTTCATTTTGAGCCGTTCTCCTCATCCTTCACAGCAGCTTCTGCAGCTCATCAGTTCCTTTCTGCCTTGCAGAGGCTCCCTGCGATGTTCACTTTGCTGAGCAATCTGAACCAAGAAAACACACGGAGGGGTGAACTGATGACAACACATGTGTTGGTCCATTTAACACATGAAAGGAAGAAAAGCAGCTGGTGCTTACTGGCAGTGGTGGGAAGCGTGTGGCAGCGGCAGGGAGCACTGCACGTCCCATTCCTCTCAGGGCAGTGCTGATCTCCTGTTTTCCCATTTCCCACAGAGAGGTAATGGTGCTGAAGGAGATGGCAGCGCGAGGTGAGGAGCGGCACGGCAAAGGGAAGTGATGTGCCCGAGGAGTGGGGCTGAGCAGCAGGCAGGAGATGCTGGGAGCTTTGCAGGGCGCTCAGCTGTCTGCCCGGGAGGAGCGCCACCTCCTCCATGTGCCACGGAGCCTGGTGGAGAGCTGCCCAATGGCTCCTTGTGGATGTGGCCTCGTTTCCTTCAGGATCTTCAGCGTCTGAAGGGCCAAGGAAGCGACAGCTGGACTGGGGTCATGCTTCATTCCCTGAAGGCCTGCGATAAGAGGAACAGAGAGGCATGATGACCCAGCTCTCCCCTCTGGCAGGAGGGAGCGAGGGACAGGCATGTCACCTGCTGGCTGCCCCAACATCCCACTCCCTGGCTTACTTAGGTAGATGTGCTCTCTGTCAGCCCGCTGCTCATCCCTCATGTGCCGCCCTAAGAGCCCTGCGAACACAAAGCCCCGTCAGCGACCCCCGCTGTTCCGTGGGTGCAGCATGGAGGGCCGGGGATGGGGGAAGCTCAGCCTCGTGGCTCACCGATGAACCTCACGGCCTCCAGTCGCAGGGTTTCCTGCAGGCTCTGCAGGTAGAGCAGGCAGTCGCCCAGGTAGTCCTGTGCTGCACTCTGTCTCCTCCTCTTGGTCAGCTGAAGAGGGAAGAATGTGAGGTCAGTGCAGGCTGGTCCCGACCCTGTCCTGGGGTGTGGGAATGGGCATACTGTTGCGCATACACACCATGCAGTCGCTGATCTGCCAGAACTGCTCTGTCTGCACCAGGTGCTCCAGCTTCCTCCAGCGCAGGAACCGTGCAGCACCAAGGAGGGCTTTCTGGGAGGCCTGCCAAAGAGCTGAGATAGCACCGCAGCCCGAGCAGCCGCAGAGCCCGTGTCCCCAGAGCCCCTCTGCAGGGAGGATGCAGCAGCAGGGGCTGATGCTGCTGTGGGCTGCAGTACTCTTGATGTATGGGGGGCACCACGGGAGCAGCATCACCCTCCCCCAGATGAACCTGATTCCCACCTTGGACACATTCTCTTCCTCATCGTGCAGGTGTAGATACAGCAGGACCAGGTTCCTGCACACCGTCTTCTGCATCTTCCTCTTTTCTTGGCCCTCCACAAAGCTCAGCGTTTTGAGGAAGAAGTCGATGGAGAGCTGACGCACCGTGCCGGACTCCTGTGGAGGAGGAAGGAAGGACATCTGTGTCAGCAGCTCCAAGTCCATGGCAAGCAGGGACAGCACCACCAGTGAAGTGGGGGCAGAATCTCCGAGCTGAGAGGATGCAGATCTTGAGGATGCCCTCAGAACTGCTCCAAAGTGTGCAAGCTCTGCCCAGCGGAAGTCTGCCCAGGACCACGCAGTGCCTGAACCTGGTGAGCGGCCAGGAAAGTCCCCTGGTGCGCTGTCACAAGGCAGCAGGCATGGGCACGCTGGGTTGGCAGCCACATCCCTCGTGTGCTGGACTCCCTATCATCCTTACATCGTTAAGCAGAGCTGGGAGCTTGCCGGCCAGCTCCAGAGCCATGACGCTGAGCTTAACCTCCTTCAGGAGGTGCAGCAGGTTGCTGAATATTGGTAGGGCCGTGGCACGGATGTCACTATCTGCATCCTGCAGCTGCTCCAGGATGCACGGCAGGAAGATGATCATTGTCCTTGCCTGTGGGGAAAAACACCCCATCCTTTAGGTACGGCAGCAAGCGTAATGAGGGCAAGGCTACTCCAGTACCAGCCCTGAATAGCAGGCAGTGATGGGGTGGGCAGAGCGCACCAGCTCCTCACTGCCTGAAGAGTTGCCGAGTTGTACATGGCCCCGCTACAGCCCCATGGCAGGCCCAGCCCAACCTGTGGCATTCCTGGCCACCCCTGCTCACCGTGTCCTGCCTCTTGCTGAGCTGCAGGATGCCCCTGAGCACCAGCTGCTGCATGCCCACCCTCTTGCTCTGCAGATAGTGGGCAAAGATTCCTATGATGCGGTGCAGCTCTTTGCTGAGGTCCATGCATTCCAGCATCTGCAACAACACACGTGGCTCTTAGTGCTGGATCTAACAGTCAGCTTGGGGAAAGACAGCAGGCCCCGAGGGAGGCAGCAGGGCTCGTGCTGCCAGTGGCCTTGCAGCCTCCAGTGTTCTCTGCTTCTGCAGCTGTTGCTCACCTCAACGAGGAAGACCATGGCCACCATATCCCAGGAGTAGAAGTTGGTGCTGAGCAGCTCAACCAGCTGCTGGAAGATGGGGTCACGCAGAGCAGCAGGCAGTTCCCTCATCACCCTGCAGGGATAAGAAGGCACCGTGAGCCCTGAACCAGGCAGATGCAGCTCTGGCTGTGCAGCCCTCTTGCCACTGCTGCAGGGGCCACAGGCTCTGGTGCTGTGGCTGCAGTTTGGCTGAGAACTGGGGACCCCCGTGACACCACAAGGAAGGGCTCCCACCTGGCCACCACCTGCACACCCTGGAGGTGGGTCACAGTGCTGAGAAGCGCGTCCCAGCCCCCCTGCTCCTGGATGGCCTCCATCTGCTTCTGGAGGCCCACGCTGCAGAGCAGCACCTTCAAGGACTGCACCGCGGACCTGCAGGCGGAGAAGGGTGCGAGTCACATCAGGAGCCCCAGCACCGGGTCCCTGGGTGCAGCAGGGGGACGGGGATGTGGCACCTGATGGGAGTGAGCTGGTGCTGCTGTTGCCCCTCCCAGAAGATTTCCACCTCCTGCAGCGTCAGCTCCGTGGTGAAGGACACTTGCAGGAGAAGGGCTGGGAAGAGCTGGGGGAAGGTGGCTTCAGCCTCCTTGAGGACCAGAGGCAGCTGGAGTATCTCTGGTAGGATCCTTGCTGCCTGCAGAAAGCACCCGGATATGATTCTTGCCGTGTCCCCTGGGTTTCCATCCCGTCTCTAGAAGTGTAGGGATGGAGAAAGGGAGGGGGGGGGAGGGAGACCCCCAGAGCCCCAGGCAGGTCTATGGATGCATCCCAGGGCAGGAAGAAGGCTCGGGGGTGGACAGGGAAGGGGAGTGGGGACTCAGCTGGGGTTCAGCTGGGTGAATGAGGAACTCACGGCCAGGGCAAGGACACGTGGCCTCTCCTTGATGAACGGGGAGGTGTGCTGCAGAGTGTGGTTTATGAGCACTTGGAACACCTCCTGCAGCACCGTCTTCACGGTTGAAGACTCCGAGAGCATTTCCCTCCACATGGTGACAGCAACTCTGCAGGTCCCCAGGGCTGTCAGCGTGGCTGCTCCTGCCTGGCTGACGGCCGTGGGGTGGGGAGGGGGGGGGAGAGGAGCCCTGAGGGCTGTGGCCCCATACCTGGAGCAGGTGAGAGAGCAGACCAGCAGGCTGCTGACCATCTCCTTTGGGAATTTGCTGGCCAGCACAAGCAAGGCCCTGCTCAGGCTTTCAAGAGCTGGCTTGGCTTTGATGGAAGGCAGGCTGCTGTGGATCGCCTTCACAATCTTTTGCACCTGGAGGGGGGGAGCATGGGTGAGAATGGGATGGCACCAGAGCAGGGCCCTGCTGCCATCCCCACTGCTGCCTGCCGGCCAAGCGCAGTGCCAGGGATGGAGCAGAGCCCCCAGGGCTGGAGCGGAGGCAGCAGCAGGTTCCCACCTGCTGTGGAGGGAAGCGAGCCTCTCCTGCGAGCACATCCACCATGTGGGCAGCCAGCTGGGTGCTGTGGAGGCTCGGTGCTTTCATGCTCTCAATGGCTGTGAGTAAAATGTTGACCTTTTCAGGGTACAGGAGGTATTTCAGAAGGACCTGTGGGAGGGAGGAGAGGAGGGATGACTTATCCTCTGCTTGGCTGCTCAGCTGTGCAGGTGTCCCAGGAGAACTGGGAGCAGAGGCTGTGCTGGGTGATGCCAGGGATATGAAGCGTGAGGGCCCCAAAGGCACCAGGGCTGCTCGGGGACAGTGCGTGCACTCTTCCTGACACTGCAGGCCTGGGTTCTCCTGTGGGCTCAGGGTTTGCTCTTTGTACCTCGAAGATATTTCTGGCTCTGTCCTCACGGGAAACCTCCTGGTGGAGCGAAGTTTGGCTGTCCCAGAGCTGTGGTACTGTGCGCTCCTCCGGTTGCCATGGCAGTCCTGGACAGGAGCACACACGGTGTCAGTGAGGGGTCTGGGCATCTGGAGGGACCTAGCCCAACACAACTCCTCTCACTTGGGGCAGCGATGAAGATGAAAAGCTGATGAACAGCATTAATCGCCTCATCTCTGGTCCTGTCATCCGTGGAAGTGCAGGACAGGATGAGGTGTCCGACCAGCTTTCCCAGCACGGGGAAGCGTTGGTTCTCCTGGCACTTGTGCTGGAACACCGCGGTTCCAACGAAGCAGGTGCACAGCTGGGGAGAGAGGCAGCACGGCTGAGTGGGCAGCAGGGCCCAGCCCAGGCTCTGTGCAAGCCTGGACACAGGTGGGCTCTGGCTGGGGAGCCAGGATGTGGTCCCAGAGCTGAGCGCGCCGGGACTCCCTACCTCAGGCAAGACGCAGGTGTTGCTGAAGGCGAGCAGCCTGGCAATGCACACCACAGCCCTCTCCTCCACGGCCGCCAGCTGGCACGTGGTGAAGGGCAGCAGGAGCTGTGGAGAGAAAAGTTGCTGTTGTGCCCACAGCACGGGGCACTCGTCCTTCCCCTTGCTCCCCAGCTGCAGCGGGGTGGGTGGTTGCGTCCCTGTCCTGCTGCAGCCCTGCCATCTTCCCGCTGCTCCCCACCCATCCCTCTAACACCACACGGGCTAGTTTTGGGCCAGCACCCCCTGCCCGCAGCAGGCCCTGGGGGGACCTCGTGTGGATCCCTCCTTTGTGGCCTTGAACCATCCCCGCAAACCCCAGCGTTGCCACATCCAAACCTCCATGATGTTCTGCAGCTCCACGAGGACAAAGCGGCCAGCGCTGCTCACCAGCACCTGCAGCAGGTGGTGCAGGGCTTCCATGGTCTGCAAAGGAGGACAGGGGTCAGGGCGGCCTGCCCTGCTGCGTCCTGCTGGCAGCAGAGGGGCATCCCGGGTGCTGGTGCCCAGGAAGCGTCCCCAGGGCTCAGCTGATGCGCACCTCCACGTAGAGTGCCGCATCCAGGTCCGCGTCGTCCTCGTAGCGAGGGAGGTGGAGGACGCTGCCGAGGCAGGCACGCAGGAGACCGTTCTTCTCCTCTGGAAGCAGCCATGCTCCACTGCGAGGGGAGAGAGGGCAGAGGTGTGATGCTCCGCTCAGCACCCTGTGCCCTGCAGCCTGTCCTGCTCAGGGCCCCGGCTGGGACCGATGCCTCCACGCTGGCAAAGCTGTGCTGGGGCGGTACCTCATGGCGGCGATGGTGCTCATGGCCTGCTGCCGGAGCTCCGTGTCCAGGTGCTCAGCGGGCTCCTCCTGCAGCAGCGCCTGTGGGCACAGCGAGATGGGATGGGATGGGATGGGATGGGATGGGATGGGATGGGATGGGATGGGATGGGATGGGATGGGATGGGATGGGATGGGATGAGATGGGATGGGATGGGATGGTGCAGTGTGCCCTGCTTGGTGTGCAGAGCCCAAGCACCCCATCCAGGCCCCCAGTCCTGGCCCTCGTTCAGGGCTCCCCAGTGACCTTGCAGTGGAAGGGCTGTGCCCTCAGCCCAGCCCTGCAGTGCTCCATTACCTCAATGCACAGCACCACCTTCAGCACGTAGTCACACAGCTGGCTGTGGACCACGCTGTCCGTGATGGCAGCTGTGCAGGCAGTGCGGACGCAGGCCAGAAAGCGCAGCTTCTGTTCCTGTGTCTGAGACAGGAGGGGAGTTACAGGGGTTGGCATCGGGGGACCCCGGCACCCTCTGGGCACAGCCGGGCAGGGGCAGCCATGGAAGCACAGAGTGCACACTACCTGCGGTCTGCATGCACAGCAGGCGTCGATGTAGCTCAGGGGATCCTCCTCCTGAGGTGACACGACGGAGGCAAAAGGATCCTCAGCTGAGCCCACGGGCCCCTGCTGGGGCTGCACCCCATGCACCTCGCCGGGCCCCTGCGGGGCCGTGGGGGTGCGGGATGCTCCGTGCCTCTCTGGCCAAGCCTCTCGAACTCGGAGTGGGGGTCTCTGCTCCATCTCGCAGCGAGGAACAGCGGCGAATGAGCCTCGTGTTCCAGCTCTGCCTCCTGGTGGTCAAAGCCCATTGTGACGGGGCTGTGATCTCACCCCGTTCCATCCGCCTCCACATAGAACCCCTCCTCTTGCCCTGGGCTCGCCCCAGAGCCCCACAGCCGTCCCTGTCCTTGGGCAGGTTTGGTCTGGAAGGAGCCCTTGTATTCACTGTGTGTGTTTGCCACAGCTGCAGTGTTGGGATCCGGGAGTCCTTCTTCAGTCCATCCCCGCATCCCCCCCTGTCAAATTAAACCATGTTCTGGTCTCCATTGGGACGGAGTTGATTTTCCCTTCTTAGCATCTGGTGCTCTGTTTCGGCTTTAGGAGAAAACCAGTGTTGGTAACGCAGCAGTGTTTCTAGCTGTTGCTGAGCTAGATGGGATGGGATGGGATGGGATGGGATGGGATGGGATGGGATGGGATGGGATGGGATGGGATGGGATGGGATGGGATGGGATGGGATGGGATGGGATGGTGCAGTGTGCCCTGCTTGGTGTGCAGAGCCCAAGCACCCCATCCAGGCCCCCAGTCCTGGCCCTCGTTCAGGGCTCCCCAGTGACCCTGCAGTGGAAGGGCTGTGCCCTCAGCCCAGCCCTGCAGTGCTCCATCCCTGCAGGCATTCAAAGGCAGGCTGGATGTGGCTCTGGGCAGCCTGGTCTGGTGGTTGGCGACCCTGCACATAGCAGGGGGTTGGAACTGGATGATCTTTGAGATGCTTTTCAACCCAGGCCATTCTATGACTATACAGTTCCATACTGGAACAAAGATAAAATGCTAACTATGTAAAACATGGAGTCAAACCTGTGTGATTTGTCCACACCAGGAGGTGAATAGAAAACAATTTGTAAGCTACAAAGCTGCCTGCATGAAAGGAAAAGAAAATAAAACTACAAGAAAAAGGGAAAACCTTTCTTCCTGAAAATAGGAAGAATAATGGACCTGCCATGAAATTTGGGTGAAGCTGCCTGATTTTATGAAGCTATTCCCATTATTTTCTTGGTGCTGTGTTTCCCAAATGAGTGGTTTCTGGCTCTGCTGCAGCACCAGTCTGCATGTGAACATCAACTCTATTCACCATCTGGGAAGATTAGGACTTCCCTTCTCCCACCAGCACCACTGAATTACAGTTACTCAGTGGTTAAACAAAGGAATCCTTAAAGAAGGGTTTACAGCTGTCGTGTTATCTGAAGAGCTTGGGGCATTCTGATGCTATTAAGCTCTATGTATTAACAAGTTCAAAAAGAAAAGGTAGGCATCTGATTGTTGTGACAGTTTCTAAGTTATTTGGAAAGCTGTACCACCCAACCACTCCTTCTGTTTGATGGAGGTGACAAAGCTCAGTTTAATTTCTGACTGCTGTTTAAATTCTGAAGCTCGAGCTGGTTCCTGGAGCAGAAAAAGCTCGGAAGCTGTCCCTCCTACAAGCAGGCACCTCTGAGCAAAATATGACATCTCGATTTCTGATGGTAAGGTCAGGAGATCTGATTCCAGCATCTAGCTTTCGGCTTCATGCTATGTTAGTGGGACCTTTGGCATCTAGCACTGACCAACAGCAACTGACAGGCTGGTAACAGTGCATCCCAAAACAGTTATGTATATATTTATGTTATGAGGGAAAATTGTATGGCATTGAGATTTCCTATTTTTACTCTTTGCAGATCTAACTCGCTGCTGGAAGAATCCTGTACGCCATGTTCCCACCATTTTCAGTGAGCTGGATGAGTCTGTTGTTGGCATTTTAATACCATTGACCAGGCAGGCAATATGTATGGAGTATTTGGCTCTCTCTACAGTCATGAATGTTTGAGTATCTTCAACATGTGGCTCATTGCTTCCATTTCAGGCTGCCCAGAGAAGCTGTGGATGCCTGTCCTTGGTGTTGAAGGTGAGGTTGGATGGGTGATGGGCAGCCTGAGCTGGTTAGTGGGCAGCCAGCCCATGGCAGGGTGTTTAGAACTGGATGATCTTGAAGGTTTCTTCCAACCCAAGCCCTCCCGTGATCCTATGATTCTGTGATTTCATTCAGGTTTATTAAGATGAGATGAGTTCTCCTAAATGCGCTGTTCTCCATATGATTATAATTGGAGTCTAGATGGATGACTTAAACCAGACTCCAAACTTTTTGATGGCCAAAATGAAATGAAATCAATCCTTTACTGTGTCAGTAGTCTGTAACTAGAGCCCATCAGGTAATTCCCAGCCTCCTGCCTGTATCAGTGGCTGCACACAGTGAAAAAGTCTGATGGGATTTTAACCTCTAAAATGTTCCAAAGCAACCAGAGGGTGAATATATTCACTATGCCAATACCTGCAGGAATAAGCTTGTCATGTATGTCCTCAGGTACCACAGTAGTTAATGGTGGGACTCAGTAGGTCATGCTGAAAGTTGAGTCTGCTGATCTTGAAGGCCTTTTCCAGCCTAAATGACCTTATGCTAATATTTCTGTATTTATTTCTGTTCAGCTCCCAGAAAACCTCCCAGCCAGCCACCAGCTGACCCCGTGGTGAAAAATAAAACATAAACCTCAGTGACTTGATGGATAGTAGTGCATTAACACACCAAAGGCTTTCCTTTATTACTAGTTCTCCTGTCAACCTCCAGCTACCACTAAAGTGATACAAGTTCTGTTTCTGTGACAGAGACATGAATATCCTTATCTTTTCATACCTCACATGTGCCAGAGGCAGAACTTTTCTGTAACAGATCTTAAGCATAGAAGTGCTTCTTCCAGCATTCATGCAAAGGGAGAAGTAGAAATGTACCTATGATTTCATCTTCCATCTCTAAATGAGATACCAGACTTGCATCTAAAGAGCATTAAGACATCCATGTTGTTGTCTTTCAGAACCGGTCCTGGCTGTGAAATCCCCCCTAACAACTGGTGAAGCTGTACCTGGAAGGAATGCCATGTTTACTACTGATCTTACAACAAAGTGTTGCGGCACTTGGTACCTCAGTGGTAAAGTCTTACAGGAAAGCGAGACCTGCATCATCAAGAGAACCCAAACTACTCACAGCCTAATGATAAAGAACGTCACCAAGAACGATGATGGAGCAGAAGTGAAATTTGTTGCCAAAAATGTTGATGTCAGCAGCAAGATGAGAGTGAGAGGTATTTGCTTTGATCCTTCTCCTTTCCTCTTCCAGTCAAGGCATAGTTGCTGTGATCTGATGATTAGAACTGGGGCTGCAGGCATTCACTGACTGTACCAAATACCTGAAATTGCATCCCATGGACTGACGTGAGTCCTGGTAATGACCTAAACATGATAGCACTGAGTGTAGGGTAAGCCAATCTACCCAGCTGCTTGGTATCTGAACCAGATTGCTTCATGCCAGCTGATGAATGTCTGCAGTTCACAGCTCTTGGCCAGTGCATTCAGTCAGCAGGTTTACCACTGCATCACCATAGAGCAGTACTTTCAGCTCCAGGTTCAGGCAGCCTTTCTGATTGCACTGGAATAGTTTAGAAGTAGGGGAGCAATCATTCCAATAATATCTTTAGCAATCAGCTTTGCATGACAAAATAGAACAAATAAACATTCATTATGGGAGGATCTGTTTGTCATTGGGTGGAAACCTCTGCAGAAGCATGTTTAGAGCATTCTTAATCAGTAGAAGGAGATGTTTGGTTGATTTTTACTTAGTAAATCCGGCAAGAAGACTAAATGAAATATCTTGAATTGCTCAGCAGTGACACAATGATGAGTGTAGGAACAGAAGGTGATACTTTTTCAGAGATGTTGCGGCAAACATTGACCACGTTAGCCTGATATCAATTGAAATAACGAGGCCTTTGCTCCTGACAGGTGCTGCAGTGAGATTTACCAATAAGAGCAAAGATGTAGAAAAGATCTCCGCTCGGCTGCGTGAGGAAGCCAAACTGCAGGCTGAGCTTTCAGACACAGGCGCTACTGTGGAGTGGATGAAGGATGGGAAGGAGCTCAAGGCCAGTGAAAAATATGAACTGCACATTGTGGAGAAGAAACACACCCTGAAAATTCACAACGTCTCAATGGATGATGCTGGAAGTTGTCATTGCATCTGTGAGGGGGATAAAATGCATGAGTTTGCATGATGAGGCTCTTCATCATATTCTGCTGGCTTGTCACCCTTATTGATCCATGGAGAAACAAGAAAGCCCTAGAGTAGTGTATGCACTTTGGCATTGGAGATCTTACTTAATTGCTTCTTCTCAAAGAACAAACTCCAGAGAGGCATGGAGACAGCTCCAAACAGAATTGAATAATGGCACTAAATTGATGGAGAGCAGAACTTCCTGCGAAGGCTTGTCAGCTAGTCTTAATTTTGCTTCTCTTCTCTCTCTTTGTCATGTTAGCATAATATTTCATACTGGCAGGTCTGCCCAAAGAATTAAATGAATTAGCTGATGGATGTTTCCATGTGCTTTGCACTGCAATGTGACTATCAAATGAGTAATCAATGCTGTTGTATTAAAATCTGTGTTGGCAAGCTGTAAGACAAACAGCTGCTGTTGGTAGCTTGGTTACTGCAGAATTAGCTTTTGTGTATCTCATAGATAGGGAAGAGACCCTTAAGGGTCAGCTAGTTGGACTTCCTCGCAATGAACAGGGGCACCGCAGCTCCATCAGGTGCTCTGAGCCCTGTCCATCCTGACTTTGAACATCCTCAGGCTCACCAATCTTATACCCATGCCACACACTCGCAGTATTTCACCATAGCATGGCCACTTGTATCTTCTCTTGCTGTAAATCAGAGCGAGCTGGTAAATCATCTGCTGTGCGGGTCAGCTGTGTCTCTCCCATGGGCATCACGTGGCTGCTGGGAGGCTCTGAAGAGCTGCAGCCAGAGGTGTGTCACCCGCTGGGCCTCGTGCCCAAAGGAGCCCACAGGAAAGTGTTGTTGCAGTTTGTCATGCACTGCACTGCCATGAGACTTGACGTGCCAGACATCCTCTGACACGTGAGCTCCTGCATCCAGGCAGGACATCTGAGACGTCTCCTTCAGCCTGACGTGGCTGCAGTTTCACACTGGTTTTACTAAGGAAGGAGAAGGCACGTGGATGAAACTCTTTTCCTGCTCTTCCTGGCATTAGCTCATAGTAGAAGTAAAGCACTGTCAGGTCAAGCCTGGAGGAGTAATGCTTGTCACTGACCTGTTCCTGTTCAGGGTGGAGCTGGAGGGTAAAATAACACAAGAAATTGTCATTGAAATTAAATATCTGTGAAATTCAGCTGGCTGCATTCACAGAACCTGGCGTTAAGATCTGCTTTCTGGTGTATATCTTGAGCCTATTTTCTATAACCCAGTCCTCATTTATGAACTGAAGCTCTACTGAAAACCTTTCGCTGTGTATGCTCATGCTGCAGTGCAGCGCTTGTGACCTTTAACAGCACATTCACGTTCCTCTGATCACAGGATCCTTAAGGTTGATTAATACCCTCTAGTCCGACTACTCACCCATCTCCACCATGATGCTCACCATCAGCAGGCTAAAAACTCAGCAGAGATGATAGATCAAGCCCAACACTGGATTTGGGATTGTCATCAATTTACAAGCAATGAGCCGATAATGTTCCAATTAGAAACTTTTATTAATTGTAGCGGGTAAAACAAAAAGGCAATTCAGCGCTGGGCGACAGGGGAATCCTCGTTCCTCCAACTGCCGCACCTTCCCGTCCCTTGCAACTTCTTTTGTAAGGTCCATCCCGAGTGTATTGTCCTTTAATTGGTCGGTCGTGATCGTGCCACTTGGTGTGTCGTTCCTTGGTTGGTCCTTCCGTGAAACTTTGTATCCATCGGGGCGCGCTTTGCCTGTAACTATGCAGAGTACACAATCTACCCATAAAATTAGAGTGTTCTGCAACCCTTGTGGCCTCCATATTCCACCATCACATCCCGGTCCTAATGAACAAGCACTCCACCACAATGCTACCACATCCCGGTCTTAATGAGCAAACATTTTATCACAGTCCCCCCTTTTCTTTTATTGTACTATTTTGTTTTGCTCATTAAACCGTTTTAGTTCTTGTCGACTCCATTCTAGAGCATCCTCTTCTCGTTCCCCATCAAGGGGTTCATATCTTTCTCTAATTACCATTAGGTGGGCTGCCTCTAGCCTGTTCTTAACGATAACGATTAGTCTATTTAAAATACAGGGTCCAAAGGTCAAACCTAATATTATCATAATAACTGGTCCCATTATTGTGGATAATAATGTAGTGAACCAGGAGGAACCATTAAACCAACTCTCATACCAACTTCTTTGAGACTCCTGGGCTCTTTTTCTTTGTTCTAACTGTTTTCTTAGTTCAGCCATTGTATCTATTGCTACCCCCGTTTGATCAACGTAGGTGCAACATTGTTCTTTAAGAGCCACACATAGTCCCCCTTGCTGCAATAGGAGAAGATCCAACCCCCTTCGATTTTGTAACACTACTTCTGATAAAGACCGTACCGATTTTGTAAGCGCATTGATGGCTTCATCTATTTTCTGTAGATCTTCATCCACAGATTGTCTAAGGGTTTTCAGTCCCTGTGGCTGGTTTATTAAAGATGCTACTCCAGTCCCCAGCCCGGCCCCTCCTATAGTTAATAGCATTGCAACGGTTAGGGTTGTGAATGGCTCCCTTTTAATCAGGTGATGTTCAGAGGTTTCTTGTTGACTGATCACATAATCTTTAGGGTGATATATGATTCGTGGAACTATAATTACTTGTACACAGTAATTGGTGGTTTGATTAAATATCTTAGTCGATAAGCATGTAGTGACCCCTAATTTGGCACATATCCATTTAGCATTGTCTGCGGGTAGGAGCCAGTCTGAGGGTTTCTCCTGACTTTGTACTTCTATAGTTTTATTACATAGATGTCGTTTTTCTAGAGGTACAGTTCCCACACACACACCATTTCCAGTAACATGTGCTAGAGTTATCCCTGGAACATTAGGCCTTCCCTTTTTCCATAGGCACTCTGCTGGGTTAGTCCCATTTCTTCTCCTAATCTTCGCTACGGACCCTATTGCTTCATAAAAAGGGGGTCTTATATCATAGCATAGCCAACACTCCTTAGTTAATTCTGGGTAGGTGTTGTTTAACACCTTGAAACTAGACTGAATTATTTTCCAAAGGGTGCCATATTCGGTAATATAAGGGCTTGCTTCGGTCGGGCCTACAGTAACAGCTTCTGTCTTATTCTGATTGTTATTTATTACTACGTTAGGTCCTATACCTATTGGGGGGTCTGGCGGAACTCTTTCTTTTTTAATAAGGAAATGGCCCCCTCGGTCTCTTCCAGGCTCCCACATTCGTACCCCCCAAGTCTTTCCTATCCACCACACTGTGTTTTCTGTTTTAAGGATTTTTATCTCTAAATGTTGGCATGTTCCTTCACCAGAGTGAGTCCCATAAGTCGGAGGTGTACAACCTGAGGGACCCCAACTAATTGTTATATATTCATCTTGTCCCCCCCCTGGCAGAAATCCCAGTGAAACCGTTTCACAACCCCAGTATGCACAATAATATTCCCCTGGGTAATTACAATAACTTTTCCCTGGATTTGATGCTGGGCAAGCATAGATTGCCTTGCGATTCAGGCATGGTTGTGTTGGTACTAAGTCACATACTTGACTTTTAAGGATGGGAGCGCCTGGGGTCACGTCTGTGCTTATCACCTTCTGATCTTCCCCTCTGATTAGGGACCACTTAAATGGCTCATGTGTCTGTACCTCTGTACCCCAACCCTCATTAATGAGACTTAATATTATTATCAATTGAGCTAGTTTTAGATAGGCAGTTTTCCCACTGCAGTAGTGAGTCTTTAATTGCTCGGGGGAGTTATTTCCAGTCTTGGGGTATCTTCTGGATCCTAAATCTTTGGATTCATTCATAATGGAGCAGACTCCTCCACATGTTTTATCTCCTCTGCCTCGC
Organism: Coturnix japonica; assembly: GCF_054131305.1. Classification (NCBI taxonomy): domain Eukaryota; kingdom Metazoa; phylum Chordata; class Aves; order Galliformes; family Phasianidae; genus Coturnix; species Coturnix japonica. Next base: position 987,335 of record NC_140702.1, read on the forward strand.
CCATCGACTCGGTTGCCTCGAGCCATGGGGTGTATAATCTTCTCGGCAGCAAGAGTATTCTTCAGGAGGGGCTGGTTTTGCTTCCCTTTTAAGTGGGTCTTTGGGGTACTGCACCCTATTCTTTTTCCCACTGGTTATACACTTAAGTGATGCTGGTAAGGATCCAAATTCACCCCCAGGTTTACCCCCTTCTATTAAAATTTCCACGGCCACTCTGAAGGCTAATAACCAATTTGTGTATTCCTGTTTTCGCAGTGGGTCCACTACCTTTCTAAAACATATCCCAACAGTTGCATTCACAATAGTCAAAATATTCCCTTCTACATTAAATTCTATACTGATACGTTTATACAATCATTGTTAATTCATGTTCTCATTTTCCTTGACGGAGGGTTTCGTGACAGTTTTACTTTCAAATCACCCGCTGGACTAGTGACTCTCCATTCGTGATTTTGTACTGGACCCTTAACACGACTAGCATGTGTCCATCCTTTTTCAGCAGTTCTGATGGCAGTATTGGTAGTCAATAATACCAGATAGGGACCTTCCCAGCGAGGCTGCAGTGTGGTTTCTCTCCAGGTCTTTATCAGAACCCAATCTCCAGGCTTTATCTGATGGAGGGTAATGTCAAGAGGGGGTCTTTGAGTCAATTGTCCCTTTTTCCACAATTCCTGTTTATACTTCATTAATTCCGTGATATAAGCTTGAATGTTCTGATCTACCACCCCCGGGTGATCTTTAGGGGTTCCTGCATCATATGGCATTCCGTATAACATTTCGAAGGGAGATATTCCTATGTCAGCCCGGGGCTGGGCCCTAAGGTTTAAGAGGGCAAGGGGAATGCATTTTATCCATGAAAGCTTAGTTTCTAGTGTTAATTTGGCCAATTGCTTTTTTAGTTCCCCATTCATTCTCTCTACTCGCCCTGAACTCTGTGGGTGCCAGGGAGTATGTTCTTCCCATTTTATTCCCAAGGCTTCAGCTATATTTCTAGTGATTCTTGATGTAAAGTGTGGTCCTTGATCTGAATCTATTACTTCTGTTACCCCATACCTAGGGATGATTTGTTCGAGTAATATTTTTGTTACTACCTGAGCTGTTGCTTTAGTTGTGGGGAATGCCTCTACATAATGTGTGAGGTGGTCTATTATGACTAATACATATTTATATCTTCCTACTTTAGGAAATTTGGTATAGATAGTGCCCTCTTTTCCCTGTAATCTTTTTAGTGCCTGTAAAACAGCATACAGCTCGCAAGCTTGAGCTGACCAAGTGTTAGTCAAGGGTCCTGATTCCAATACCCGGAGGGTCTTTCCATCTACTATTGCATAACCTGATCTTCTCTTTCCCTCCACTACTCTAGAGGATCCATCCACAAATAATTTTTCCCCTTCTCTTAATTCTTCTTCCCTGCCCAATCCTGTGTTAAAACCCCATACGCTGTACCACTGTCTATGTTAACGAATAAATAAAAGGGTCTTTTTAAGTCAGGCAGGCTCAAGACAGGGGCATTGATGAGATCCTCCTTCAGCTTTTGTAGATTCTCTTCATCTTGTCTATCCCACTTTATTAATCCATCGGTACTGAGCTTTTGATATAGGAACTTTACTTTACTGCTATAATTTTCGATCCATTGTCTACAATATCCCACTAATCCCAGCAATTGTCTTATTTGTCTCTTATTGCTTGGCGACGTCAGGGACAATATTCCTTGTATCCTTTCAGGATCTATCTTCTTTTCTCCTTTACTCAGGTAATGCCCTAGATATCTAACCTCCTCTTCCACAAATTGCAATTTCCTTTTTGATACTTTAAGTCCTTTCAGTCCCAAAAAGTTCAGCAATTTAATACTTTCTTTCCAAACCTTTCCCTCATCCTCTCCAGCAATTGATAGATCATCTACATACTGTATTAATTTGGTATCAGGATCTAGCTGATACTCTTGCAGGATCTGTTCTAGGGCTTGCCCAAACAAATTAGGGGATTCTGTGAAGCCTTGGGGGAGTACAGTCCATCTTATATTCTCTCCTCCTCCCTGTTTTCAGGCTTCCTAAATTTTTGCTGTCCTGGAATTCGATTTTGCGTCCATCCCCCCATTTTCCTTTCCAATTCCCTACTTTCTCTGACCGCTGTTACCATCATCCTAACCTGCCTATTATGTCTTTCTTCCTCCCTTCTTACATATACCTTCTGAGCTTCCCTCAAAAGTTCATCAAGCCCCCGATCCTGCCAATTTTCTATCTTTTCTAGTTTCTTGCGGATATCTTCCCAAGCCTTAGCTACGAACTGTGTTTTGAGCAGAGCCTGGCCTATCGGTGTATCGGGATCCAATCCTGAATATAGTTGTAAATTCTTGCGTAACCTTTCTAGCCGTTCAGTGGGTGTTTCCTCCTTCTTTTGTCTTTCATTAAAAGCTTTATTTATATTCTGACCTCTTGGGACCGCCTCCCTAATGCCCTGGATAATAATAGTCCGTAGGTCCTGCATGTGAGTCCTATGATTCTGGTTCTGATGGTCCCAATGAGGATTTTGTAGAGGCCACTTATCATCTGCAGCAGGCCCATGGGCATGTAGGGCATCCCAAATGCGCATCCCCGCACGCCTAATCATGCCTTTTTCTTCCACTATAAATAATATACTTAAAATAGACTGTAGTTCCTCCCAAGTGTAAATATTTGGCCCTAAGAATTGATCTACTCTGTCCGCCACCCCCAGGGGATCTTCCAGTATGCTGCCCATTTTTTTTTTTTTTCTTAAAATCTCTAACATCCCCTGAATTTAAGGGCACTGATATAAACCCCATCTGAGGTTGTGGACCTCCCATGGGCATTTCTCTTAAAGGGTAGAGGTTATTTTGTCGTGCCTTTGCCCGTGTCACAGGCCCTCCCCCTTCTATCTTTTGTACTCTCTCGAATCCATCTGCCCATGATCCAACTGAGGAGGAGAAGGTAGGGGAATTGCTGGTGGTAAAGCATATGGTGGGGGTCCCACTAAGGCCTCCTCTTCCCTTCGAGGTTTACGTTTTTCGACATCTTTTTCTTTTCGTGTCAAATTAAAAATGGGGACTCCTAAACCCTCTGGGCGAGTGACGCATACTGCTGCATAGTCACTTTCTTCTTGATTGAAAGGGGTTTTGGAGTTTACCCAAAAATTTAATTGCTGTTGTACCCAATCTTCATTAGAACCATACATAGGCCACCATACTGCCGGGCCAATTTGTTGTCCACTCCAAATTTCTATACAATAATAAATCATCTTTGCTTTATCTTTATTTCTTGTTCCTGGATAGTGCATCCAGGCAATTAGCATGAACCCTAGAGGTGAGTCCTTAGGAATGGATGGTCGTTTACAAGGCGTGGGTGGTTTAGTTTTACACTGCCCCATCTCGTTCTTTACTTCTTGCTCTCTTGTTTTATTCAACGTCTGTAGCTCCCCCTAGTGCCCGTAGCTCTAGGGGAACACCTAAATAATAATCATCCCTAGTGTCCGTAGCTCTAGGGGAACACCTGAATAATAATCATCCCTAGTGCTCGTAGCTCTAGGGGAACACCTAAATAATAATAATCATCCCTAGTGCCCGTAGCTCTAGGGGAACACCTAAATAATAATCATCCCTAGTGTCCGTAGCTCTAGGGGAACACCTGAATAATAATCATCCCTAGTGCTCGTAGCTCTAGGGGAACACCTGAATAATAATCATCCCTAGTGCTCGTAGCTCTAGGGGAACACCTGAATAATAATCATCCCTAGTGCTCGTAGCTCTAGGGGAACACCTGAATAATAATCATCCCTAGTGCTCGTAGCTCTAGGGGAACACCAAAGAATAACCCTCCATAGAGCCCATAGCCCTAGGGGTTGTGGTGGTGAAAGGGTCCCGCTTATACCCTGTACCCACCCTTCGGCGTGCCCTCACTCAGTGTTGCATTCACTCGCTTCCCCCAGGTCGTGGCCCACGCCCTCGCGGGCAATGGGAACCGCACTACTGTGGGGTCCACACTCGCTCGGGTTAGTGCCGGCTGCCGGCCCCCCTTCACAAGCACACAACACTCGCCACACGCCGGATTCCCAACCCAGACCGGACTATACTCACCTGTCCTGCGTCTTCGTCCGGACTTTCGTGCACGAAATTTAAAGGGTTAACCGGTTTTTACTTGCCTTTGTGTTTTAAATTTCGGATCGTCGGGAGGAGTAGGGCGGGAGGATAGGAGCCGAGGCCGCCTATTTAGGCGGGGCGCCCCCTCAGGCTCGTACCCACGCCAGTATTCCCGTCCGAGTCACGGCGCCAAATTGTCATCAATTTACAAGCAATGAGCCGATAATGTTCCAATTAGAAACTTTTATTAATTGTAGCGGGTAAAACAAAAAGGCAATTCAGCGCTGGGCGACAGGGGAATCCTCGTTCCTCCAACTGCCGCACCTTCCCGTCCCTTGCAACTTCTTTTGTAAGGTCCATCCCGAGTGTATTGTCCTTTAATTGGTCGGTCGTGATCGTGCCACTTGGTGTGTCGTTCCTTGGTTGGTCCTTCCGTGAAACTTTGTATCCATTGGGGCGCGCTTTGCCTGTAACTATGCAGAGTACACAATCTACCCATAAAATTAGAGTGTTCTGCAACCCTTGTGGCCTCCATATTCCACCATCACATCCCGGTCCTAATGAACAAGCACTCCACCACAATGCTACCACATCCCGGTCTTAATGAGCAAACATTTTATCACAGGATGGCTAGAGATTCCTAAGATATTGAAGGATTGCTTGCAGGTGGTGTTGGCTCAGGTATTCACCCTGCATCCCACCTCCCGTTCTGTTTGGTTGAGAATCAGGCATTCTGCAATTTCACTTTGTAATTCAAAGTCCCTGGCTTTATCTGTTAAAAAACTGATCTAAAACAAGCCAAGAAGACTCCATTGGAACTGGTTGATGCAGAACAAAGGCATCCCCAAAGGACAAGTTGCACTGTTTGATGAACATTATTGGATGAGAGCTAAGCTAAGATTTAAAAAGTTCTGGGGCTGTCTCTGAGCATCCAATCCAGAGGAAGCCTGCATGATTCCCTGAGAATGGATACCTCCTACTTTGTTGTAGGGTGAAGGGAACACTAGCAGTAACTCCTATCACAAAATGTCACATGGCTCAGACAAAAAAGCCATTAAGAGGGCTTAATTAGGAGCACCAAATGGTCACAAGATGGTCTTAGGGCAGGGAAGTAATCTATCTACGTGACATTGATTGATGCTATTACTTCTAAACAGCTTGACTCTAGAGGGACTGTTCTTCTTTGGTCACCTAGTTTTACAAGAATAGATGACTCCTGTCTATTACAATTTTTAACTCATTATTTGTTCGCTGATGCCATAAATGTGCCTGGCATAGCAATTGGCCTTGGTATATTCAGTGACTGAAAGCAACAGTTGTTGCTCTAAGAAATGCAATGCTAAGCTAGGTCTGCCTGTAGCTGACAGCCATCAGCTTGCTCCTCAGGCAGGTTCTGTCTGGATGGAATGAAGGGCATGAAATACTGATGTGCTCATCAAACGCTGCTTGTTAGCTTAGAGACAAGGTGTTGAATAGGTTTGTTCATGCATTGCAAACACGTTACTTAGCTGCCTTCATTTTAGCTTCAGAAGAACACGTGCAGAATACAGAATTGATTAAAAGAAATAAGAACTGTCTGCATAGAACTTACTCTTTCCTTACACAGGAGAATCAAGCAGACGTTTGTATGTGAGTACCTCCAGAGGTGAAACTCAATCACCCAAATGTAATGAGCAGAGACATTACAATCAGTTCTAACTGTATCTTAATGCTGTACTGAAGAAGCCTGAGTCAGGATGTAAACCACTTTCTCTTTTTTTCTTCAGATGAAGCCATTGATTTTGTCAACAAGCCCAAAACAACTCCAGAAATATCAGTCAGTCCTTCTGAAGACCTGGAGCTGGTGTGTGAGGTGTCAGCTGCAAGCGGAGCTGTCGTATGGAAGAAAGGTCAAATAGAGGTGAAGCAGGACCAGAGGACAACCATCATCTCCCAGGGGACGCACCGCAAGCTCATGGTCAAAAATGTGACCCTGAAAGACCAAGGGAGCTACAGCTGTGAAACAAAAGATGACAAAGCAACATTCCAACTGAAAGTCAGAGGTGAGAAAATGCTTGGAATCTTAGCATGCAAGGAGTGAGAAAAGGGGAGGTGTTTGAAGAGATCTGGTTACAAAATTTGAAGGACAAAATGAGGTTGAAAATGCCAATAATCAGACTAATAAATGGTCTGGGTTGCAAAGGCCCACAGTGCTCATCCAGTTCCAGCCCCCTCCTTCCTCTGTGCAGGGTTGCCAAGCAGCAGCCCAGGCTGCCCAGAACCACATCCAGCCTGGCCTTGAATGCCTGCAGGGATGGAGCATCCACAGTCTCCTTGGGCAACCTGTTCTAGAGGGCCGTTCCCTTCTGATTTACTGGAAATGTAGAGAGACATCAGAAGAAAAAAAGAGAAGGGAGGAGGTTCAACAGTGCATGCAGGTGTTCTAAATCTCATGTCCAAATCTGCTATCAGATAGCGAAATGTTTAGCTTTGTGATATGATATGATATGATATGATATGATATGATATGATATGATATGATATGATATGATATGATATGATATGATATGATGTGATATGCCTATCATTTCCCAAGGCAAAATAGAGGGGAAAGTGTTTTCCTGCCTTAATGAGGCATCATGATGCTCCCTGTGAAGGGCAAGTATAGTGAAAACGGGGAACTGGAGTAAGCTCTGCAGCAGACTACAGCAAAACGGTGTGACTGTTGTGATGTCCCTGCAGAGGAAGAAGACGTGTTTACAAACAAGGACAAGGTACAAAAGGAGGTGAAGGCTGTACTGACTCAAAATGCCACGCTGAGCTGCGAGGTGGCCCAGGTGAAGACGTAGGTGAAGTGGTACAAGGAGGGGAAACTGATCACCTGGAGCAAGAAGTTCAAGGCTGAGTCAGACTAAATCTGGATAGGTGAGTCTGCTACTCACAGTAAGAGACCTGGTAGAGCTGACTATTCCCAGAGCTCAAAGTAAAATAGATATCTGCAAATCACACACAAAGAACAAAGGACTGCTTTGGTGAGCATATTTCCTTTGTGCCTTTGACAGTCACAGTTGTGGCAATGGTAGAGGCCATGAGGAGTCTGTTCAGGAAGCCAGGAGTACTGTTCTGGGTCATGAAAAGGCAGCCAGTGGTTTGACTATCACATGTTTATATGTTTTGATGTTTCACAGTGGGTCTTAAGTAAAAGGAACTCAGGTTTTGGTTGCCTGCAGGACAGATGTTCTTTTGGGTTCAATATGTTTGCATAGTGACTTGCAACCATGGGACTGGTGTTCAAGGACCCTCTTGGTTCCTTCAGCTCCTAGGTTCTTTCTTGCCTAGATTTGACACTTAGTTTCAACAGAAGAGCTGATATTCTCTGGTGAAGGCTATTAGTTTGGTCACAAGTGGCAACCTAAACCTGTTCCAACCTGTACATACAGACCTGCAAGATGGTCTCATTTCAGTCCCTCAGTCAATACTTTTTCTTTTCTTCCCTCAGAGCCAAAACCTGTGTTTATAAACCAGGAGCAGGTGCAGAAAGAGGTGAGTGCTGCCCTGACAGCAAGTGCCTCCCTCAGCTGTGAAGTAGCACAGGATCCAACTGGAGTAAAATGGTTCAAGGATGGAAGACTGCTTGCCTCCTCCAGAAAGTTCAGAATGGAATCTGTGGGCAAAACACGGCGTCTGGTTGTGGAGCAGCTGGAGAAGAAAGGTGCTGGAGAATACATCTGCGAGGCTGCTGTCCAGAAGATGACCTTCAAGTTGGAATCAACTGGTGAGCATTCGCTTTGGGAGCACTAAGCAGCTGTTTATGTGGCTTAGAGGAAGAGGAAGTGAGCCATGTCAAAGGGAAGGTGGTGTGGCGCAGGAATGCAGTTGAGATCAAACCCAGCAAACGTTTCCAAATTGATGAGGAAGGGGTCAGAAGAACCCTGACAATAACAGGGATCTGGACTGAGGATGAGGGAGAGTACTTCTGTGAGTCCAGAGATGACAAGAGCAGCATTACCATCACCCCCAAAGGTATGTCTCTGGAAATGAAGGCTGACAGTGTGGAAGGATCCTTGGCTTCCCTCATCAGCCATTACAACACTGCAAAGCTGAGTTCATTTGTGTGTTTATGCTGTTCTTTGTGTTAACAACCAAGTACAAAACTTGTCTTTCTCTCTAAATAACTGTGGAACAACTGCTTCTGAAGAGCACAGCAGTTAAGCGAGGAAATCAGCCTTCAAGGCTGGAGTTAAGCATCCCATATGTAAGATGGGATTTTTTTTACCCCTTCTTTGCCTCTTTTCTTCTTGCATCTTTGTAGATGCAAGGAGGAGCTCCTCTACAGGCAGGGGATGTGAGTGTGAGTTATGGTGATCACTTACTGCGTGTCATAAAATCTGAAGCTTCCAATAAAATCATTGACTCTGTTGGCTCTTTGAAGGTGCTCATACATAACATGATAGCTGGTTTTGAGTTATACAACAAAAAAGCCTTTAATGGTTGGATGACTGGATAAGTCATTTGGAGGGGCTTTGAAGCCTTCACTGTGGGTTTCAGGAAAGGTTAGTGAAATATCTGGGGCACAAAGAGCTGAGCATGTCCTGGAGCAATGGAGAAGGGCTGGATGATTTTTGCGGGTATTTTCAGCCATAGAATTTTGTGTTCTGGTGGTGTCAGTACATTCTTTCTTGCAACATGGACGGGTTGGTTTGTTGCATTGGTTCAGACTTTTGTACTAGGAGCTCAGCAGTGGTTAAAGCTCACACTTGTGCAAAGTAAACAAGCTCCTGCAATTCGTCTCTACTCTGTTTTAGCTGTGGATTAGCTTGACAGTTCCCTTCCATAAGCTTTATGGTTCCCTTCTGTAAGTCTACTTACACAGACTGAGTTGCTTAACTTGAAGTCTTGCTCCAGGATTTTGAGCATATTATTAGCAAAAATATCACAAATAATTTCACCAACAATTCTCCCCACCTATATGTAGCTTTCCTTTTTTTCACTGGCAGGTTTTACACTGGCAGATAGGGTGGGCATGTAGAAACAACCCCATTAATTCTGACAAAGCTCTGATTTCTCTGACTGGCCTTTGTTTTGTGATTCAGCATGCATGCCCTGTAGCTAAAGCCTGGATGTCTTCCCCAACATCTTCAGTCTCCCATCCTTACTTAAGTTACTTCATTGCAAATCTCTCTGCTAGTCCAAGAGAGTTTTTATTTTACCCCTTCTGTGAGGCAGCAGCTGGATGGGAAGGGTGAGATGAGTGAAGACTAGGTTGTTTGGGTGGCTTTTTTTTTCTCAAACGTCCCTTCCAACCTAAACCTTTGTCTGATTCCTTTGATGATTCTATTTCTCAGCTGCTTGTGTGAGATCTCCAACCTGTCCCCGTTGTCTTTCAGTGCGGCAGATGAAGCTGGTGAAAGGTCTGCAGCCCCTGGAATTCCCTGAGAAGGGAACTGTCACCTTTTCGGTGGAGGTGTCCCATGAGGATGTGGAAGGGACTTGGCAGAAGGACGGCGTGCGGCTGAAGCCTGCACCAAATATCATGATGGGTGTCCAGGGGAAGAAACATTCCTTGACACTTTCTTCTCTGAGCCTTGAAGATGCAGGACTCATTTCCTTTAAAGCAGAAGGCATTAATTCATCGGGGAGGCTCACTGTGACAGGTATTGGTTGGTGCAAGGTGTGATTATCTGCTCCTGTCCCAGATGACTTGAACAGCAGAACCAGCTTTCCTTCCAGCTGCAAAGAATGTTATGCACTGGGCCATTGCCACTAGAGTATCCCTGAAATATCAAGAGGATTGTTGTAACATTGTTGTCCCTAGCACAAGTAATGATAATGTGCTCAAAACAATAGGTTTTTTTGTTGTTAATTACAAGTTCTAGTAAGCATGGAGAGTAGGCACTGCCTTTCATTATTCCTTATGCCAGATGCTCCTAGAGACCTCATTCCCAACTAAATCCACATCTTTCTTTCTCCTTCTCAGAACTGCCTGTGAAAATCAGCAAACCATTGGCAGACATGAGCGTCACTCAGAAGGACAAGGTCACATTTGAGTGTGAGCTGTCCAGGCCCAACGTGGACATCAAGTGGTTCAAGGTATGGCATGTAATGGTATTTTCCTTTCTGACTTGTCTGGAAATGAATGAGAGCCTTTAATTTCACTTCCAAGGGATGCGAGTCTGAGCTTTTGCTTGATAGCTTTTGCATTGCTCTCTTTTCTTTATGCTCTTTTACTTGCCCAGATCAGCACTCTTTGTTATTATGTCCTGAGTTCATTTATCAAGTTGAAATGGAAGTTTGTTTTGGGTTTCTTGTGAACTCCTGAGGTCTTGCTGCACAAAATATTGTTGGTTGGTGTAGAGTCTTGAGCTTCAAATCTAACAGAGAAATTCTCAGCCAGTTTTGCCATTTCAAGCCAATTTTGTAGCCTTGTTGTGAACTGGGTTTTAGGGTGAAATCTGAGTTTTCTTTGCACCTGACAGTGTGAGAATTTGCTCTGGCACTTTGTGTACCTCCCCTGTGCTCAGCTGTTCCTTCCCTTACTTGGGGATAACGTCATTTATTCAAGATGATGTCCAAACGGACTTGTTAACAGTTTTCCACAGTGCTTTAAGCTGTCATAGGTCAGCCAGAATTTATGCATGTTCTGTAGCCATTCCTGCATGTTGAATACACTGCACTGTGCTTAAGCTTCAGCATATGTTCCAGTAAGCACAGTTCCATTAATTCTAGGGGAGCGGGTGAATTAAGCATAGATCTGAAGGCTGCCTATGCTCAGTGCAGAGATGGAAGGACTCGTGGAGATCTGACTTGATACTTTCCCTTCTTAGATGGGAAGGAGCTCCATCATAGTAAAAAAGAGGGCATTACTTCCCAGGGAAATAGGAGAAGTCTCATGATTCACCAGTGTGAATATGAAGGTCAGGGAACACCCACGTGCCAAGCAGCTGAACACAAGACATCAGCTACCCTAAAGGTTCATGGTATGTTTAAATGAAAGAGCAAATAAATCCTCTTGTGGTGTTTTGCACCACAGGATTAAATGCTTCATGTGCAGTTTGGGCACTTCTTGGTTAGTCCTTTTGGATACCTTTCTCTTTCTTCTTTATGCTCAAGACAGATTTTCCCTCCATGTGTTGCACTGGTTAAACCCCAGTTTGTAGTTCATCAGCTGGCTCTGAAGCATCAGACTGGTTACTGAACAGACGGGTCTGCTGTGCCCTGGTAGATGCCACTTTCCAAAGGGACGTCTGAAAGGATGCTTTTATCTGATTTCCTACTAGATGCTGTCCTCATGTGGCCACTTGGGTTCAGTGTTTGCATGAACATGAACATCTGTTCTGTCCCATGACTTTGGTGAACTCTCATTTTCTCTCTCAGTCTGCAACCAGGTTGGGTTGGTGTTTCAGCACTGGCTGTTTTATGCAGGAATTCTGCCCCAGAGGTTTATCCAAGTTGTATCCAGGCCCTTCAGAAGGAAAGGGAAATAGTAGCACAGAAATATGAGCTGATTCTGACATAAAGAAGTGCAGACCTGGAGAGTTAAAAGGGATTGTGTGATGTTCAAGGGATTTTGAAGCAAAAATGTCCCCTAGGTAAGATTTCTGGCTGACATTCCCCATACATTGTGGGCACACAAGCTAAGGAGAGACTAGTGATGAGCATGCAGAGAAGCCAATGGTTCAGACAGGTTTGTAGTGACATGACATTGTAGAGTTCTGCCTAGTTTTCCATGGTGGAAGGTGGTGTTGTTACCAGTTTTCTTTAACATTTTTGTAGGCAACATGGCCAGTGGAATCAAATGCACCCTCAGCAAGTCTGCAGATGACACCAAGCTGAGCGGTGCTGTTGATGTGCTAGAGGGAAGGGATGCTACCCAGAGGGACCTGGACAGGCTGGAGAGGTGGGCCCTTGGCAGCCTCATGAACTTGAGTGTGGCCAAGTCCAAGGCCCTGCACCTGGGTCAGGGCAATGCCAAGCACAGGCACAGGCTTAGAGGAGAATGATTTGAGAGAAGCCTTGACCCTGAGGAGAAGAGTTGGTCTGGAGGGAGGTGTCCCTGCCTATAGCAGTGGGATTGGAACTAAATGACCTTAAAGATTCATTCCATTCTATTGTTTTTCTACCCTTAATTTTGCTTGAAAGGTTTTAGAATAAATGAGATTCTGGTTTCCATGAAAACTGTTTGCAGGGAGCTCCATTGTAGCTAGTAAGTCTATGTTTAAGTTCAAGGCCAATAATGCTTTTACTGTGTTGAAGAGAGAAATGACGCAGGAATGGATGATGGTTTAGAATAAAACATAATCCTACTTATTTTCTATGCAAATATGTGTAAGGAAAAGATGCTGCACTCAGTTCTGGAAATACCCTGACAAATATATCTCTAGTGCTTCACAGCTGGAGATATCAAGATTGTTAAAGCACTGGAAGATGTGGAAGTGAATGAATATGGGAGTGCATCTTTTGTCTGTGACATTTCACACGATGAGGTTCAGAGCCAGTGGTACAAAGATGACAAGCTGAAGGCTGATGACAACATCAGAATGCGGCAAGATGGTAGGGTGTAAGAGGGGGATCTTTCTCCTGAGTGGGGGGTTGGTTGGAGATCAAACAGAAAGGACATCTGAAATGAAGTGAAGAAGGTTCAGAAGGGAGTTCCCCTTTTGTTTTGGGACTGAGGTTAGGGTGGAACAAGTGACAGGTGGGAAGCTTAGTGTGGGAAGTGTGATGCTATCCCACAATCCCACACTGCCAGGAGCAGGTAGGAAATGAGTGCAGTTCTTTCCAAAGTGGGGGTGAACAGGTCAGTCAGTTCACCTCTCCAAAGAGGTTTTGTCTGACAGTGAGTGTGATCCTTCTGTATCAGGTACTTTGAAGGTGACGGCGGCCGCATTCGGTCAGTCCTTGTAGAAGCCATGTTTAGATTCTGCTTTGGTGGGGATGTGGATATGGGGGAATGGGTGGTTTCATTGACATGAGAGAACAGGCAGTGATGCTGTGAAACCAGATGGATGATGCTCAGCCTGGCCATGTTCCTCAGAGCTCTTTGCTCAAGGAAGCCAAGTGTGGTTGTGGGTTTGCTCTCAAGAGCACAGTTTGGTAGGGATGAGTTGGTGGTTGGACTAGATGAGCTTAGTGGTCTTTTCCAGCCTTAGTGACTCTGTGGTTCTCTGCTTCAGGAAGGACCTACTCGCTGACTTACACACGTGTCCAAGCCAAGGATGCAGCAGAAATAAAATCTGTAGCAGAAAAAGTGCCCATCTTACAGTTAAAGGTAATTATGCTTCTGATGACGATTTTGCTTAAATTATCTTATGTTATAAACCAGCCAACAACTTTTGCTTTAATGTCAAGGAGGTTAAACACCACCAGAACCTTTCACAGAAATAAAAACTCCTAGCTACCTACCTTTCTGCCCACAAAATATGCAGCTTGTCTTTTGGGATTTACTTTTGCTAAGTAAAACAGATTATTTTCTTAGGAGGTTGATTTTCTACCTCTAGACTTCAGATTTGTGTTTGAACGTTGAGGGATAAAAACATAGCTTGACTTTTTCTTCATTTTCTCTGTCTGTTTGAAAAGAGCACAGTTTTGTTTTTTTTAATATATACAATGTTAGGGTATATATATGATGTTAAGTGCGATAAAGAAAAGGGAGACATTTGAGTTAGCACAGTACTCAAGAGTTCAGTTCCCAGCTTTGACACTGTTACAATTAAAAGGGCAAGAACATCCTGGAAAATGAATTTCTCCTAAGTAGAGTCATTACATTTGAGCTACAGAGACCTTTACTAGGAGAAAACTTGTTGTTCAGAGCTAAGTTGCTGTATTTAACCAAAGTAATTATCAATGTCCATGTTTCATTGAACCTCTTTTCCATTTCGTAATGCGAGGATTTTGATATCGGGAAGGGAAGGTCATGGTTTGATTTGGATGTTGGACTGGGAATCAGAAGATCTGGGCTCTCTTCAGGTTGTCAGTCTTATTTTCTGACTTCTTAACAACATTCCTTTCTTTCTATTATTTTTTAATGATGTTTTAAGGCATTTTGAGCTGATAGGTGTAGTGTTCATGTGCAGTAATGCTGACGTGAGTAAGTAGGGTGATAATGTAAGGGTTTTTTACATTCCTTCTAAATCTCTGCTTTCTCTTGTTCCATCCTTCTTAAAGAGCAATCCATTAATCTAGTAAAGGAGCTGTGTGATGAGGATGTGACTGAGCCTGAAGAAGCCAAATTTGAATGCGAGGTATCCATTCCTTCTGTGAAACCTCGCAGGTGGTATCTACGTGGGAAGTCTTACAGACTGGCGGAAACTTGATTATGCAGCAAGAAGGCACCATCCACCGGCTGACCATACCAAAAACCACCACTGATATGACAGGCACCATTCAGTTCTCAATTGGCAGATCCAAATCCACAGCCAATCTGCTTGTTAGAGGTAACATATCCTGGCTTGGTTTACATCATGAAGATGAAGAATTAATTAATGTCCAGTCTTCCTTCACTGGGGTCTTTGAAATATTGTGTGTGTGTCTGGAGGTTCTGCTCCATTTCCAGTTCAAAGTCATTGGACACTAAATGAGACAGCTGCGTCTCAGTAAAAGATCTGTATGAATAGTTGTGATGTGCTTACTATTCAGATCTACAGAGCTGAGGTTTTGTCCTTGGCTATACCAAAGAAGTCAAATCAGGTGAAATTAATTGTATTTCTGAAGTAGACAAGTTTAAGTTTGGTAGCACCTAAATTTGATGCAGTTTGTCATTGATTTTATCTGAAAGAAATTTGCAGGCTTTTTATCTGCTGTTGTCCCCAGTGTAAGAGTCTCCATTCACATCCTAAAGTACTTATTATATTTTCAACTCACTCTTATTTGAATAAAAGCCTCAACTGGGAGCAATTTAATAAGCACAGAGCAAGAGCTGGAGCTTGCATTTGGTAGATACTATACAGTATTACTTTATAGAAATGTAATCAATGGCCTTCCCTATAGACAATCATTTGTTTTATCTTTAGAGTTGTTCAAAGAACCATTGTGAACATGAAATTAATTGGAATGGAATAGTTGCAAGAGACTTTCCTCTTCTTCCAATTGTCCTCATCCTTTCTTCTCTTCCACCCCTGCTTTTCAGATTACCATATACAAATCACCAGGAAGTTGGAGGACAAGACAGCTTTGGAATGTCATTCTGTCATCCTGTCCTGTGACTTCAGGCCTTCTCCAAAGGTTGTGAAATGGTTCAAGGGCCACACACCCATCGAGCCCTCTGAGAAGTACAAGATCAAGAGGGATAAGCATTCAGCAGAGCTCCAGATTCTGAAGCTGAAGCCCGATGATGCTGGTGTGTACAAGTGCAAGGCGGGAATTGCAGAGACTGAGGCCACGCTGACAGCTGAAGGTATGAGCAGGGAGGGTGGCCTCTTCCATGTCCTATTTCACCTCAGATTTCTCTTCTTGAGGTTGATTTCTGCCGTTCTCTCCTGCTAACTTTGCAAATGTATAAACTTCACTGAGAAGATTACACAAAGATTATCTAGTCCAGCCATTCTACCACATCCCAGTATGCTTTATAGTAACAGTGGTAACAGTTCACCTTGTTTCCCTACAGCCCACGATGTAGAAGTAACGAAGCAGCTGCAGGATGTGGAAATTGAAGAAGAGAGCTCTGCTGTCTTCTCCTGCGAGCTGTCCCATGATGACGAGGATGTGGAATGGTTTCTGAATGGCAACCTCCTTTACACCAACAATTACAATGACATCAAGAACGTTGGCAACTGCTGCACACTGACAATGAAGCAGGTTAAGCCTGAGGATGCTGGCCCAGTGACAGTGAATTCAGACAAGGTGTCAGAAAGCGCACGCCTGAAGGTGAGAGGTGGGTCTGATCACAACCCTCCTGGATGTAAGAGATGCTAAGGAGCTCCAGTTCATTCTATTGTGCAGCAGTCCTGCTTCTAAAGCTGACCTCTCTGGGGTGACAAGTCATCAGGGGCTTTCTTCCAGTGGAAGGTTCCATTGCAGCAGATATCAACGAAGGAGGATGGTTTTGGTGTCCTGCCAAAGCATTCCATTGCTTTTTATCATCGTTTTACTTAACACAAGGAGAGTTACAGGAGCAAATTTTTTTACTGCTTCAGTGCCATGCAGTGTCAATGCTGTTGTCTCCAAGGATTTATGACTGCAGGGAGAGATCATTCAGTGTGTGTTTTGCCTCTGGAATGACTAATGACCAGGCTGTGAGCAACCTGATCTAGCTGTGAATGTCCCTGTTTATTGCAGGGGAGCTGGGCTAGATGGCCTTTAAGGGTCTCTTCCAATTCTAAGGATACTGTGATTCTAATCTGCTCTCCCCAGTAATTAAGCTCTTTTACTCTGCGCGCTCAGAGTTTGAAGGATTTCCTCTTTCTCCTTTCTTTTGCATTTGGTGGATGTTTTTTCCCCAGTGTAAACCTCTGATGTGTGAAATAGAAGATAGATAAAAGGAGTCAATAAAGAGGAAAATCAAAAGTGTTCAGCAGCTTATCCTCTTAATCCTGTGGCCTGCTGCATGAGCTCTGCTCCACGTGAGGGCAATGCCAGCTCTCCAGCTTTAGAAGAGCTACATCCCAATTTTTTCATATGATATCAGTCCCACCCACGGCAATGCAGGCTGTCCCTCCTGTTCCCTGTATTCTCCTACTGAATACTTGAGAATTCCATAAAGCGTATTCAGTCAACAGACATGAAACCACTTTAGGTTCTATATTGGTGTCGTCAGTACTGGTAAAGATTTATTGATACCTCTTTAAAAATCTGAACACAACTGGAAATGTCTCAACTTCTGTATCACGTTGTTCTGTTTTGCCTGTTTAATTGCAGAGAAGCCTGCTGTCTTCATGAAGTGTTTGAATGATGCTTTTGTTGAGGAGTGGGGTGTGATTAAATTGGAATGCGAAGTCTCTAAAGAGAAGGTCAAACCAGTGTGGAAAAAGGACGGTGTTGTGCTCACATCTGGCAACAAGTTTGAGCTGCTACAGTCTGGGAAGACCCTATGTCTCCTTCTCCATGACCTCGAGAAGTCAGATGCAGGTTTATATACCTGTGATATTGGCACTGATGTTGCCAAGTCAAATGTCGGCGTTCAGGGTAAGTACTGTGGAAAGTGAAGGAGTGCTAAAAGCACATTCAGTGTGGTCACTATGTCTTACACCTATTCCCCCACGAGCCTTAATAGTTTCTACAATAGAAGTGTATTACTGCAATTTAGCACAGTGATGTCTGGAAAATTCCCATTGCTTTTGAAGTAAATGTATCTCATTTTGCCATGAAAATCACCAAACACATCAAGAATGTCCTGGAAATGTTTCCTTTCTAAACATCCCTAAAATGGAGAAATGGTTTGAACACCAGTAGGGGTAGGATGGTAACAAATTAGCTAATAGAAACAGTTAATGTCTTGTCGTAGGCAAAACCCTTTTTCTCACGCAGCATCCTAGAGTTGTCCTCTCTGTTAGGTTTTTCCCTCTGTAGCTCATTGAATCTTCATTGTGCTCCATGGACTGAGCTGCTCTCCTTGTAGTTCTTCCAGAGCAAAGCCAAGAGATTCACGTCTCTTTTTTTTTATAGCTTTCTGGTAATTCTGAGTGGAGAATGTCTTAGAGAATACATCAGTGAGGAACGCAGCCATGATCTGCAAATCCTGAGTTCAAACACCAGTACTGCTACTCACATTGGTCACGAATGCCTTTTCTCCATCTAAACCTCATACTAACCTATCTCTTATCTTCCAGAGCTGAATATTGGCATTAGCAAACGGCTGAAATCAATGAAATCCAGGAGATAGAAGATTGCACTTTTGAATGCATTCTGTCCCATGAAAGCATTGATGAGTTCAAGTGGACACTGAATGGAAGCAGAGTGGAAAGTGGTGGGCGATTTAAAGCTTCTAACGTGGGTTGGTAAGAGACTCTCCTTATCAAAAGTGTGACTCCTACTGACTCTGGGGAAGTCGTTTTTATTGCCTGTGGTCTAACCTCCAAAGCCTCTCTGTCTGTGAAAGGTAATGAGATGGGAGAGATTCTGGGGTCTGATTCCTTCAACTGTCTTCTGATAAGGTTGTCATGAGAGCTAACTCATAATATGGTTAAAGTGAATAGCAACCTTCTACTTGAACCTTGAAGCACTGAGAATTTATCTTAAAAATAAGTAAAAGGAGGAACCATTTGACACAAATGTGAGAACTACCCAAAGCACTGGGGTAGTGTTGGAAATGAGCATCTCACTACAGCTTGTTCCATTAACAGTAAATCAGGAATGATCTGTTGAGGGAACTGTGGGAGCAAATATCCTCTAAGTATAAGCTGAAGGGATGGCCTTCACATCATCTAGCTGTACAACAAATTCCTATCTAGAACATGTGCATCTGAGAGCATCATCTGAGGCTCCCAGTGTGATCAGTGGAGAGAAGGAAGAGGCAGTTTTCAGACATGGTTCATCATCCTCAATGGGGTAGATTTAGGAGAGAATTAATGGTGCCTGGAATTCTATTGTCTGTACTTTCAGATTACTGCTGGCTGTAGGATGGCGTCTGTTGCAAGTGCCTCTCTAACTTATGTCCAGCATGTAGATGCTTGTATTTTGAGAGAGGCATCCTACCCTAAGTGTATGTTACTCAAAAAGCATGTTTTCTTTCAGAAAAACCTACTGAGGTAACAAAACAGCTGGAGGATAAGACAGCAGCAGCAGGGCAGGACATCAGCCTGAGCCGTGAGCTGTCGAAACCTGATGTGAACATCAGGTGGTACAAGGATGGCAAAGCAATCAGAAAAAGCCAGAAGTACGACTTGCAGCAGGAGGGAACTGGGGCCATTCTGATCATCCATGACTCTATTGCCAAGGCCAGCGGGGAGTACACCTGTGAGACAGAGGACTCTGAAACAAAAGCCAGGGTCACTGTGCAAGGTGAGTTGAAAAGCACACTGGGGATGGCATGTAGAGAAGTCGAGGTAAATATCTGCACCTGTGGGTGATGTTTTTCTCTTCTGTTTCCTTGAGCGGGATCAATTCTTAGTTTTCAGAAAATATGGTGGATTAAAATATTTTAGTTAAAATAATCTCTAAACTGAATGATAAATGGCATGAGAAAGCAAAGCTGAGAACTAAGCTCCAGAAGAGAAAACAAAGTCCAGTATGGCATATTTAGAGACAGGTGAAGAACCCTTGAGCACACTGAGGAGTACTAGCATACTCTGGAATGTCTCTTGGGCTCCCTACAGCACACATACTTGCTCTGGGGCATGTCTGGATGTCTGTAGAGCTAATTGCAGGGCCCTGAGAAACCTCTGGGGCACATTAGGGGGCACTAGTTTCCATGTGAGTGTTTCCAGGTTCCCAGAAGTCAACAGGGAAGCCTTTGGAGACCCCTTGGGAAGACTCAGTGGGGCCCTAGAGTGATGTAGCAGCTTGTGTTGGTTACATCTGCTTGGCAGGGAAGCGATTTCCGTGCTGGGAGCTGACTGACTGGGAGGTGATTCCCTTGGTTTAATTAATTTAATTACCTGGATTATAATTAAATAACACTGTTCAGCGTTCAATCAAGATTATATTTTTCCAAAGTACTTCAGTCATGCATCTGTAGCAGCTTTGCTAAAATATATCAAGTTTATTCAAAATTCCAGTGATGCTCCTAAAGCACTTGAAGTGCATTTGAGGTGGCGAGTGACAAAACAGCTCTGAGAGAATCATCATCAAATCAGAACATTGGAACGGTAACTAATAGCAGAGATTCTGAAAAGAATATTTAAATTTTCAAATTACCTTTTTCTAAAGTTGTATTTCACCAAGTTTCATCAATGTGCACACTGAAAAGCTGACTTGCTATGTTTCTTTTTATAAAAAATCATGTGTTACAATTGAGAAAAGAAGGTATAGCATGTAACATTCTCCAAGTAAAGTGCAAAAAACATTTCTTCACAGTTCCAATTAATGTCTTATGTTTTGCTCAGACTCACTAAATGATGTACTTCAGGGTACATCACATGGGAATATAAGAAGACTATTCAGAGCAGGAGCTGCAGAACAAGATGAACGGCATGGGAAGGTAAGGCCGGGAACCAAGGACACAGCTTTTGTGTCACTCAGCCACCTGTGGCAGAGGTCAGGATTTCAGCAGGGATTTGTGCAGACATTCCTTGAACACCCCCAGGGTGGGTGACTCCACCACCTCCCTGGGCAGTCCATTCCAGTGCCTGGCCACCCTTTCTGAGAAGTAATATTTCCTAATGTCCAGCCTGAACCTCTCCTGCCGCAGCTTGAAACCATTCCCTCTAGTTCTATCAGTAATGACACGAGAGAAGAGGCCGACCCCCAGCTCACTGCAGCCTCCCTTCAGGAAGTTATAGAGAGCAATGAGGTTTCCCCTGAGCCACCTCTTCTCCAGGCTGGACATTCCCATCTCCTGCAGCCTCTCCTCATATGGCCCCATTGTGCTCCAGACCCCTCACCAGCTTTGTTGCCCTTCTTTGAACACGTTCCAATGCCTCAGTGTCTTTTTTGCAGTGAGGGGCCACAAACTGGAAACAGAATTCGAGTTGTGGCCTCACCAGTGCTGAGTACAGGGGGACAGTCACCTCTCTGCTCCTGCTGGCGTCACTGTTTCTGATGCAAAATGTATGTAAGTGTCACATGTGTGACATCCTTCTTGATGGAGTTCTGTGACTGGAGTTCAATGGATTTGAGAGCTGACTTGAAGCCTGTGGGCATCACCCAGGAGTTGGGATGAGAGGATGAGGCGTAGGAACAGGAACCTCTTTGGTCGTTATTAACTCCCAACTTTTTGGTCAGGAATCTCTGTGTGTTTCTTTATCACGTAAAGAACAGAGTCATTGTGCAGCTTGTGAATGAATTGATTCACGCCTGCTGATTGGTGCTGTTCTCTACAGGGAGCTGCAATGGAAATGGACACTTGTGGTCCACTGTCCAGCCCCCTCCCGTGTTGGATTTTCTGGGCTTTGAGACACGTCTTCCAGATGCACTTTGTGTTATTTCTGATGTGTTGACCTGTTGAGCTCCAGCCCCAAATGAGGATTCAAGTACTACCACAGCAGTCCATTGGGACTGTAGTATTTCTTGCTAAACAGAATTCGTGTGCACCCGTGTCTTTCGTCTGCACAAAGGATCTTGTAATCATCTCTGTCTGTGTTTCTTTTAGACCCAGAGATGGAGCAGAGAGGAACACAGACTTGGGTGGATCTTCATTCAGGAGCAGGGACACGTCATGCTCATCTGAGGTGTCTGGCTGACAACAGAGCAGAGAGGTAAGTTTCATAGGGTCGCGTGCCCATTTTATTTTATTTTTCATTCATGATGCATAGAGGCGTTCCCCAGACAAAGTGAGCATTTCTCAACTGGACTTTCTAGAAATGAGCTAGGCAGTGAAAATAGGTTTGAAGCATTCCTAAGAGCCCCGCAAGAGAATGCTGAGAGTTAATCTGGCACCCTCCTTTGGAAACGTCCGTTGTCTGTCAGCTCTTCAGCTGTGCCCTAACACCTCCCATTGCGCTGCCACACCAGGATAGAATTCCAAGCCCACACTGAGTCCTGGAATGTTGTGGTGCCGTGTTGGAATCAGATGTGACCACGAGGTCTTGGCTCCCCGCCTTGTGGGGGGTCATGGTGGACCAGGCTGTTGGCCATTGGTGATGTCATAAGCGTCTGGAATGAGGGGAGGAGCGGTGCGTTCTGTGTTCCTTTGTGGGTGAGCTAGTGGTCGGAGTGGTTGGTTGTCTTCTTGTTCTTGTGCCTTTAGTGCTGTTAGTTAGTGCTTTTAGTTAGTGCCGTTAGTTAGTGTCGTTACTTAGAGTCGTTAGTTAGTTAGTGACTTTAGTTAGTTAGTGACTTTAGTTAGTTAGTGACTTTAGTTAGTTAGTGATTTTAGTTAGTTAGTGACTTTAGTTAGTTAGTGATTTTAGTTAGTTAGTGACTTTAGTTAGTTAGTGATTTTAGTTAGTGACTTTAGTTAGTGACTTTTGTGCCTTTTTCTTCACACCGTCGTGCGCAGCAGCTTGTAGGTAAGCTGAACCAGCATGGGATGGATGGGTGGGCAGTGAGGTGTTGAGAACTGCTGGCTGTCGGAGCTCACAGCACCGTATTGCTTACTCTTGACCATCAGACGTAATTTTCCCTCAGTACACACGTTCCAAAGGGGGTATCAGTAAAGTTGGCACCTGTCCCGTGCTTCTTCCATTGTCTTCTTTGCTCAATTTTGGAAGCATCGTAAAGTTGCTGGGCGGACAGTCATCATGTAGCCTGAGACTCAGCATGTCTTGTAGGAAGTGGATGGGATGGTTTTGCTGTGTGTGTTATTCCATGGATGTCTTAGCCCTGCTCACTGACCTGCTCTTTCTCTCTCCTCTCCTCACCCTCCGCCCACTGCCTCGGTGCAGCTTTTGCTCTCATTCCATCAGAGCAAAGCGACAAGGAACTGCTGCAGATAGCTTGAGGTGATCTCACTGCCAGGTACGTGCCATGTTTTGTCCCCCTGCATGGTTTTGCCGCAGGGTATGCGCGGGTAGCTCTGAAGAAGTCTGTCCATACTGTGCTGTGTGAATAGAGAAAACAGAAGTGTGTTTCTGCTCTGTTCCAGAGTCTTCACACTTGCTGTGATGGGCGTCGCGTGCAGTGGGATCAGCCGTGAGCCAGAGGTGGCGGCGACGGAGGTACAGTATGAAGCTCTGGCTGGTCTTTTTTCCGTGTTGAGCCAGCAGAGGGAGCTGCAGGTGTACTCTCCTGCAGTAAAGAATGGGCCCAAAAGGGCCTGGCCAACTTTCTGCGCCAGTGCCATTGCTGATTAGTCTGTGTTGAGAGAGATGCATCTTTGCATGGCCTGGCAATGCAAAATAGCAGCTCCTTCTGAAGTGCTGATTATAAGGACGGAGCGCATTTGCTGCAGCTTTCTCTGCAGATGTGCTCCTCACCTTGAAATCCTCCTGGTTTGTCCTCATCTCCTGACCACGGCCTGTGCTCTGTTTTGCAGGCTGATAACATGCGGAAGCCGCAGCTGGAGCGTGCTGTGTCATCTTTAAACGTACCAGCGGTTGCGGCGGCCCATGTTATTAAGAGCCACGTCGCCCAGGGGCCGGATGAGCTCTCCCTTGAGGTAAGCAGTTACAGGTGTTCCTTGTTGTCATGCATAGAAGAAGGCAGTCATTTGAGCTGTGTTTTCCTACCAGATTTGCTGAATGTGGGATTGACGTTTCAATCTCTTGCAGGTTGGAGATCTGGTGAGCATTATCGATATGCCACCAAAGGAGCTGAGCCCCTTTTGGAGAGGCAAGCGTGGCTTTGAGGTAGGCACACGCTTCTGACTAGAGAGCACAACTTGACTAGAGTCGGGAATCTCAGGTTGGAGGTGCTCTGCCTGCACAGGATGGCTTCTGGACGCAAACAGTTGCCCTGTGTCGGTGTCAGAGGACCTTCCCTTTGGCTCTGGGCTCGCGCTAATGCCCACCTGTCTTTTTGTTCTTATTACAGGTTGGGCTTTTCCCTGGTGAGTGCGTGGAACTCATCAGAGGAAACGTTCCCAAGTCCCTCCGGAATTCCTTGCCAAAGCCAGGTACATATGTTACATTTGATAATTCGGGTTAGTAAAATGGGGTCAGAATGTGGCTTTAAGGGGGTTCGTTAATGCCCAAGTACAGAAATCTCAGCAAGAGGACTGCATTAAGCTCCTTGGGCGCCTCCCGGAATAGGGAAAATCTGTTCTTGCGTGTCCTTGTTGGGAATTCTCTTCCCGTTGTTACATGCTTTGTCGAATGCATTATGTTTGGCCTCGTCCAACCGAGCCAAGCCTGAAATGAACTGGTTTCTTTGTTTTGTTGTGCAGTGCCAAGGAGACGGGGCAAGCTCATCCCCTTCCTTCGCTCCTTGGTGACGGCCCGCTCCAGGAGAGCAACGGAGCCGGAGCCGAAGAAGGAAGGGGTGTTTGGGTGTGACCTGGGGGAGCACCTTCTCCGCACTGGCCGTGATGGTAAGGAACAGCCCATTCCTGAGATCTTCCTCCGTTGGGCATGTAAAGGTGAAAGGGAGATCATAGCCAGCAATTGTTTCAGTCTGAAAATGCAGGAAGCCTTCTGGCCACAAAGTGCATCCTGCATCCTTTTTGTAGCTCTTCTGGTCTTTCGATTCCTGAGGGAGCTGTGATGGGACTTGCAGTGTCTGTGGCTTTGCCAGACTTACTTTCTCCAGGCTGTTGATATGTCGTGGCATTTCTGGAAAGCCAAGAACACATCTCTGTGCAGTTTCCTCACAGCTGTCTCTGCCAGCTTTCTCCTCTCTGGAGGAAGCAAGCGGTAGCCCGGCTGGGCTTAGAGGATGGGATGTGAGAAGGGCGCGGCCTGAAACAGGACTTAAGAAGCTGAGCTAACTGCTGGCTCTTGTTCTGTAGTCCCCCAGGTCCTGCAGAGCTGCGCTGACTTCATTGAGGAGCATGGTGTAGTGCAGGGGATATACTGCCTGTCCGGCGTGGCGTCCAGGATCCAGCGACTACGGTAAGAGTGCTGCGACTGACACAGCTGTCAGTAGGGGCCCGTGCCATGCTGCGGGTGTTCAGAGGAACCCCTTCCTTTTCTTGACTGTTATTTGTGTGGCTTTGGACTTGTTTTCGTCTTTCTCAAAGCCCTCTGCCCAATTCTGTGTCCTTCTCTGCAGCCATGAATTTGATTCGGAGCAAGTTCCCGAGCTCAGCGTCCGAGAACTTCACAGCGTGAGCTCCCTTTGCAAGTTGTACTTCAGGGAGCTCCCGAACCCTCTCCTGACCGAGCAGCTGTATGACAAGTTCTCGGTAAGCTCAGGGCAATGTCTTGGAAATGACACGTACCTGTTCCCTGGGCGTCCTGGCTAGTGGTTGCAGCAGTGCCCCAGCTCTGAGGTCTTCTTTCTGTTAGCCCCATGAGGCATGTCTTTGCCACATCCTGCCTCTCACTGATGGCACTTGTGGTGGTGCCAAGAGGTGCTTATTTAAGCTATTCACAATGCTTGTGAGAATTCCCTTTCCTTTGCTGTTTCCCAGCTATTGGTAGAATGGGGTTAATAGCAAATTGGAGACAAATGCCTGCTGCGAGGAGCTGCGCTGTGCAATCAGGCAGTAAAGCTCCTCAGAGCCTGCACCGCTTGGCCTTGATGGCACAGGCTGCGTGCTGCTGTGTTCCCCTGATGCTTCTTGGAAGGCATCGAGTCTGCCTCGGGGCTGACCACCAGCGCGCTGTCCCCATGGTTCCCAAACCTGTGGCAGCTCTCCAGCCTGACTGGTGTCTGAATCCCTTCCTGCCTTTTTCCAGGACGCTGTTTGCGCTGCCACAGAGGAGGAGCGGTTGCTAAGAATGAAGGATGCCATCCAGCAGCTGCCCGCTCCTCACTACAGGTCAGTGCTGCGCTCGGTCTGCTGAGTTCAGCCCTGCTGCCTTTCAGAGGGCAATGATGCGATTCCAGGTGTTGTCTCACAGCTGCAACATCATGCCTGTGCACGCTGCAGCGGCTGAAGGCTGCATCGGGTCAATTGATTGGGTCAGTTCCTTGGCACGGGGGCACGGTTGGTGCAGCCGATGGCTGCTGCTGTGCTGTGCTGGGCTTGGTGCTGCAGCGTGGTGGCACTTGGACCATTTTATGTAGTTCATATTAAGGGTATGTAGCAATGACATCAACTAGCATGAAGTGAAGTTTGTTTTGTGCACTGCAGTACGGTTGCTTTTTCGTGCTGAACATCTGCCTCTCTTGTTTTCCAGGACTCTGCAGTATTTGATGACACACCTGGCGTCTCTGTCAGGGAACTGCTCCATCACCAACATGGATGCAAAGAATTTAGCAATAGTGTGGGCTCCAGACCTCTTAAGGTAAACTTCTTTTTCCGTTTCAACACGATGCTTAGTTGTGCTCTCCTCCAACCCCAGGGGCACAATTTCTAGATGACTGTTTCTACTCACTTGTTTAGCTGGGACTGCTGTGTCCCTGATCATCCAGGAGAATTTCGTCAGTGGCATCGCTGTTTGCCCACTGCGGAAGTCTCCAGAGCCCAACTTGACAAGTTTTTGGCTACAGACATTCAGACTTGGGGAAATGATCTTGGGGAAATGACTTGTAAGATCTGCCTTTTCTTCAGATCCCAGCAGAGCCCGTCTGCCTGTGCCAGTAATGACGCTGCCTGCGTGGAGCTGCAGACACAATCAGATATTGTGGAGTTCATCATAACCCACACAGATGTTCTCTTCAGCTCAGAATCCACACCAGCCGTGGGAGAGGGTGAGCGTCTTCCTCCATTAACTTGATCTTGATCTGACATCTTGATCTAATCCAGGTCTTCTCCAAGAGCTTTGAAAATGCTTTTGCTGTCGAGGAGACAACAGGATTCTGGGCTTAGATTAGAATATGGTGCCCTGTTGCTGGGTCCTTAGTGTGTCCAAACCCAAACTTTACATGGAGAAAACCATCACTGCCATTAAGCTGTTTTGCAAGCAGGTGAAGCTTGATTGAATTGTGGCAGCAAAGCTTTCTGAGTTCCCAGCCCCCTAGTTTTTCTAGGGTTTTTGTTTGCCTGTTTCAGTATAGTGAGTTGCTCTTAATTGTGGCCATGTCCTTTGCCACGAGCATACCTCTGAGCACACGGTTATTTTGAGCTCCTCTTCTTCCAGTGGCTTGGATAAACAAGTCTGAGAGATATATAGAACTGGAATGGCACTGCTGCTGCTTTCTGATCTTTGATCTTACCTGTGGTTTTCCCTTGCAGGAAACAGTTCTCTGGCCGGGCCCAAGTCTGTGTGGGTGTCTCCTCCATCTGCAAAGCTTCTCACCGTGCAGGAGGCCCAGGCTCTGAGAAGCTGCCAGAGCAGCAACGCCGAGGTGGAGGAGGGCCCCACAGCTGAACAAGAGAGATTCCACACGGTCATTGATTTTCCATCTGAAAGGTAAAGAGGACTTCCCTTTCCAGCCCCTGTCTTCATTGGTCGGGTGGTTTATTTTTTGTCCATTATATATACATGAGCCTGCCATCTCCTGTCCTGTCCGGCTGTGGAGCCTTTGCTCACATGCTCTTTATCTTGCTTCACATTGTTGAGAGGAATTTAGATAGCTGGACGTCAGGGCTGAGCTGTAGGAATGGAAACATCCTCTGCTGTTTGAAACAGAGCGCGTTTCTAAGCTGTGTTTCAGCAGAAAGCAGTCAGTGCCTGGAAGGGGCAACTATTGGCAAGGGCTTGGTGAAGCTCTTCCCTCACCCTGCACCATGACTGACAGCATGCTCTGTTTTCTCTCTCCAGACCAAGGCATCCCAGAAGAAGGATGGAGTCACCTGCTGGCAGTTGGTGTTCTTGCTTGTGCCTGCGCAGACCATCACCTGAGGATGAACACCAACTGCAGAGCAGTGCCAGGGAGCCATCAGAAACAGAAGTTGTGGTCCTGGCAGGTAAGGGTGCAAATCCAGCAAAAACAAATCCAGCAAAAACACTGCTTGTCAGCAACACAGGTAGAATTCATGCTTTCACTGAGCTTGTACCTCCTTCTGGCGTTCAAGCCCGTGCCTGACTTCTTCAGTTGACCCCTGTCTTTCCCAAATGAGTCTCTTGTCAACACAAGAGCTGGACCTGCACGAGGATCACTTTCAAGACATTGACACTGTTGCTAGAAGCCTATTTGCTTCTGCCCACCACCACTACATAGCCAAATGTCAAGAAACTCTTCCGTGATTCATCTTGTGAACATTCGATACTAACCGCTGTGCATCTACTCCTTCCTAGGTGACTCCAGCCCATGTGAAGCCCAAGGACGCAGCGCATATGATGATGCAGCATCCTGTGCTTCCATCAATATAGAACTGTTAGGAAGCACAGGATGCTGCAGTTCAAAAGACAGCATTCTATGTGAGTGCAGCTATGGAGAAAAGAATATCATCCCCGTTCAAGCAAAAACACTGCTTATCAGCAACACAGGTAGAATTCATGCTTTCACTGAGCTTGTACCTCCTTCTGGCGTTCAAGCCCGTGCCTGACTTCTTCAGTTGACCCCTGTCTTTCCCAAATGAGTCTCTTGTCAACACAAGAGCTGGACCTGCACGAGGATCACTTTCAAGACATTGACACTGTTGCTAGAAGCCTATTTGCTTCTGCCCACCACCACTACATAGCCAAATGTCAAGAAACTCTTCCGTGATTCATCTTGTGAACATTCGATACTAACCGCTGTGCATCTACTCCTTCCTAGGTGACTCCAGCCCATGTGAAGCCCAAGGACGCAGCGCATATGATGATGCAGCATCCTGTGCTTCCATCAATATAGAACTGTTACTAAGCACAGGATGCTGCAGTTCAAAAGACAGCATTCTATGTGAGTGCAGCTATGGAGAAAATAATATCATCCCCGTTCAAGCCCTAATTCATGCTATCTCTGCTGAAGTTCCTGACCTGAGCCTGCCAGACACCACAAGCAATAGCCTAAATTGTGACCCAGAGCCTTTCCAGAACAGCTCAGCCCAAGCACAGCCCGAGTGCCCCGAAAGTGACACCACCATGCAGGCTCAGGTCAGTGTCACCGAGGAGAAGCCGAACCTCTCGGAGGGGGGCACAGAATCAGGCCACAAGTCCCAGGCTCCAGGCAACAGCACAGGCTCTGAGCCACTCTCTCCATAACAACAGAGGATTGGCCCCATCTTCAAGCCTGCTCTCCTTTGTCCCATTGAATAAAGGCACGCTCGTGCTCAATCAACACTTTGGCTGCATTCCGAGTCTTCATTCGCAGAGATTGGGATGAGTGCAAGGAATATCAAGGCAGCTCAGCTTACAACGCTCTGGCTATGGTGTGCATGCGGCTGAGATCTGGGTGTGTTCCCATTTTGCCTGACTTTGGGATGCCTGCAGCGAGAGATCTGCTGCCATTTTTTATGGGAGCAAATGGTCTCTAGCTTCCCGGATGCTGCTCATGAAAGACCCAAGCTTCCCAGCTGTGACTCTGTGATGCTTTTCAGGGCCTTTTGATGCTCTTGGACACCGTGGCTGCTCCCTAACACCTCTGTCCTCCCGCCGTGTCCATTCCTGGCTCCCACCTGTGAGCTGTCCCTGCAGATCATCTCCAGCCCTGCCATCATCGCGCTGCGGCAGGAGGAGCTCACCCTGACCAACATCAGGCAGTGCTGCCTGCCTCTCTCACTCTCTAGTCCAAGTGTAACTACGCTGTCATGGAGACAAATGCTTTCTGTCACATCCTCCATCCCTGCAGACATTTACCTGTAGGTGGCTCTTGCAGAAGAAGATTCAAGCAGCAGAACCTTTTGCTCAGCTACAGCACACGAATGCTACAAAAGCAGGAACAACCCTTGAGCTCTGGGTCTGTTTGTCTTGTAAAGGCATGCACCGACTGCGTTTGATGGTACCCCCCATCCTTGATTTCCTTCCCTGCTTCTTGTCTGATGACGCTGCTGAGCCAGGAACAAGCTGCCCAGTGTGGCAGAGCATGGTGCAGAGCTGTGCTGGGACCTCCTCCCCTTCCTCTGCTGCAGATCAGTGCCCCACAGTGCCATCGGGATGCTCTGGCACGGGATGTGCCTCCAACCCAAAGCTCCTTCCCACCTCCCAAGGAAAAGCAAAGCAACCCAAGCATCTCTAGCAAAGCTGCCCAGCAGACAGCAGGGAATGCAAACAGCTTCTGGCTGCTCCCCTGCGCTCCCATCCTAAGTAAGAGACCCCACGAGGACTGGCTGGGAAATCAGTGCATGACACACGTGAGTGTGCACAGGATTGTGTAAAGCAGTGGGGTTCCACGAGTTTGTGTGTGTGTGTATCTCTGCTGTTATGAAAGCATGGGAAGACTGTCTTACTGAGTCCCAGATAATTAGTTATTGTCAAATGATTTTTCCTGGCCAAAGTTAGAGCCTCTCACAGGTAATCGAGACCAACAGGCTGTTGTTGCACAATCAACAGGCACAATCTAGATGATAAGCTGAGGAAAATAAAGCATCATGCCAAGGGTACTAGATAAGTGATCAGCTTGAGATCTGCACATTTATGTGATACTCATGGTCTTAGACAATATTTGCTTAGTGAGATCACACTGAATGAAAGCAAAATCTAAGATGAATGAAAATATACACAGGAGAAGAAGCCTCTGAGGCTTCTGAAGTGTTATGACCAGGAGACATAAACTCTGTTAAAGCAAACGTTTCTCTCTCTTTTTTGTGTTCTTCCAGGGAGGCCTTGATTACCGCCTGAACACATGCTGTGGAAGCCCAGCTTATGCAGCACCAGAGCTAATCCAGGGCAAAGCATCTATTGGCTCAGAGGGATGTAGAGCGGTGTTTGTTTTCCCCTCTTTCCTTTCCCTCTCCACAGAGCATTTAAAGGCGGTGGAGCTCAGGTAGGCTCTCTTGGTTTCCCTTCTGAATTCTGCTAGGTTGCATTGCTTGGTAGCTCTCAGAAGCTGTCAGTGGCCACAGACTAGAAAAGTGCAATTGGTCTCAGTTCACACAGCTGGCTGGTTTGTCTCTGGCTAATCCTGAACTGCCTCAAGCGACTGCTTTGGGGCTCTACAGAACAGCAGCTTCAGAGATCTCTTTCTATTACTAAGTTTTTAAAAGAGCAATTTGTTCTGTTAATTATCCATCATTTTTGTGCAGTCTGTTTTGTTTAGACTTGTCTTTAGCTTCCAAGTTGTATGTGAAGATTAATTTGCATTGTGATTTATAATGTACTAAAAATTGAGAGATGTCTGGAATTTTGGAACCCACTACTTGCAGTTGTTAATCTGTCCAAACTGGTCTGGTTTGGAATGCCCTCATCCTTCTTGAATCGCTCTGCTGTTAAAGGTGGAGCAATTCCTACAAGTGCCATGGCCCCACTGTTGTTCTAATTCTTGTTTCTTTGTTTTCCACACACTGCTTTTCAAGCCTCCTTTTTCTTTACAGTCCAAGTGAGAACTGCACTGTGATGTGTCTGAACCTTGTTGTGCCTATGCATAAAGAGAACAGCAGCAAAGCCTGACAGGTGACTGTGCTGACAGCTCTCGTAGCCAGTAACACGTAACTGTGCTAAATCCCTTGTGACAGATTTGATTTCATTTTTGCCAGTGAAATCCTTGTAAAAGGAACTGCAGCAGTGTGATGAGCTAAGGTGAAGATGCTGGTTTTAGTAATGCTCTAAGCTGAGTGGAATGGCAATTGAATTAGGGTTATATGCTTTCTCTGGGACAATAACGTTGTTGAGATGTTGGGTTGGGTCCAGAGGAGGGCCACTGTGATGATCAGAGGGATGGAGCATCTCTCCTATAAGGAAAGGTGGAGGGATCTGGGCTTGTTTAGCCTGGAGAAGAGCAGGCTGCGGGGAGACCTCATTGTGGCCTTTCAGTACTTGAAGGGAGCATATAAACAGGAGGAGGAATGGCTGTGTATGAGGGTGGATAGTGATAGGACAAGGGGGAATGGTTTTAAACTGAGACCGCGGAGGTTTAGGTTGGATCTTAGGAGGAAGTTTTCCACCCAGAGGGTGGTGACGCACTGGAACAGGTTGCCCAAGGAGGCTGTGGATGCCCCATCCCTGCAGGCATTCAAGGCAAGGCTGGATGTGGCTCTGGGCAGCCAGGTATGATGGTTGGCAACCCTGCACATCGCAGGGGGTTGGAACTGGATGATCTTTGAGATTCTTTTCAACCCAGGCCATTCTATGACTGTACAGTTCCATACTGGAACAAATATAAAATGCTAACTATGTAAAACATGGAGTCAAACCTGTGTGATTTGTCCACACCAGGAGATGATTAGAAAACAATTTTTTAAGCTACAAAGCTGCTTGCATGAAAGGAAAAGAAAATAAAACTACAAGAAAAAGGGAAAACCTTTCTTCCTGAAAATAGGAAGAATAATGGACCTGACATGAAATTTGGGTGAAGCTGCCTGATTTTATGAAGCTCTTCCCATTATTTTCTTGGTGCTGTGTTTCCCAAATGAGTGGTTTCTGGCTGTGCTGCCGCACCAGTCTGCATGTGAACATCAACTCTATTCACCATCTGGGAAGATTAGGACTTCCCTTCTCCCACCAGCACCACTGAATTACAGTTACTCAGTGGTTAAACAAAGGAATCCTTAAAGAAGGGTTTACAGCTGTCATGTTATCTGAAGTGCTTGGGGCATTCTGATGCTATTAAGCTCTATGTATTAACACGTTCAGAAAGAAAAGGTCGGCATCTGATTGTTGTGACAGTTTCTAAGTGATTTGGAAAGCTGTACCACCCAACCACTCCTTCTATTTGATGGAGGTGACAAAGCTCAGTTTAATTTCTGACTGCTGTTTAAATTCTGAAGCTGGAGCTGGTTCCTGGAGCAGAAAAAGCTCGGAAGCTGTCCCTCCTACAAGCAGGCACCTCTGAGCAAAATATGACATCTCAATTTCTGATGGTAAGGTCAGGAGATCTGATTCCAGCGTCTAGCTTTCGGCTTCATGCTATGTTAGTGGGACCTTTGGCATCTAGCACTGACCAACAGCAACTGACAGGCTGGTAACAGTGCACCCCAAAGCAGTTACATGTCTCTTTATGTTATGAGGGAAAATTGTATCCCATTGAGATTTCCTATTTTTACTCTTTGCAGATCTAACTAGCTGCTGGAAGAATCCTGTACGCCATGTTCACACCATTTTCAATGTGCTGGATGAGTCTGTTGTTGGCATTTTAATACCATTGACCAGGCAGGCAATATGTATGGAGTATTTGGCTCTCTCTACAGTCATGAATGTTTGAGTATCTTCAACATGTGGCTCATTGCTTCCATTTCAGGCTGCCCAGAGAAGCTGTGGATGCCTGTCCTTGGTGTTGAAGGCGAGGTTGGATGGGTGATGGGCAGCCTGAGCTGGTTAGTGGGCAGCCAGCCCATGGCAGGGTGTTTAGAACTGGATGATCTTGAAGGTTTCTTCCAACCCAAGCCCTCCCGTGATCCTATGATTCTGTGATTTCATTCAGGTTTATTAAGATGAGATGAGTTCTCCTGAATGCGCTGTTCTCCATATGATTATAATTGGAGTCTTAAATTATAATTGGGTGACTTAAACCAGACACCAAACTTTCTGATGGCCAAAATGAAATGAAATGAATCCTTTACTGTGTCAGTAGTCTGTAACTAGAGCCCATCAGGTAATTCCCAGCCTCCTGCCTGTATCAGTGGCTGCAAACAGTGAAAAAGTCTGATGGGATTTTAACCTCTAAAATGTTCCAAAGCAACCAGAGGGTGAATATATTCCCTATGCAAATACCTGCAGGAATAAGCTTGTCATGTATGTCCTCAGGTAGCACAGTAGTTAATGGTGGGACTCAGTAGGTCATGCTGAAAGTTGAGTCTGCTGATCTTGAAGGTCTTTTCCAGCCTACATGACCTTATGATAATATTTCTGTATTTCTTTCTGTTCAGCTTCCAGAAAACCTCCCACCCAGCCCCCAGCTGACCCCGTGGTGAAAAATAAAACAGAAACCTCAGTGACGCTGGCATGGTCCCCTCCGAAGATGCACCGCCCCATTCCAATCGATGGCTACATTGTGGAACCCAATAAACTAACTGGCTTCACCTGGGTGAGGTGCCACGAGTCTCATGTCCCCGTCCCAGAGTTCACGGTGAGCAATCTGTCTGAAGAGGCTGATGATCAGTTCCGAGTGTCTGCAGTCAATGCGCATGGACAGAGCCCGTCTCTGGAATTCCCAGGGAGCGTGCACCTCGGTAAGCACAAAAACCCCAATGGAAATGGGTCAGTGTGTGCTGAGCAGCTGTGTTGGTTCCCTAAAGATGTTTCCTTTGACTTTAAGGATAGTAGTGCATTAACACACCAAAGGCTTTCCTTTATTCCTAGCTGTCCTATCTCCTATCAACCTCCAGCTACCACTAAAGTGATACAAGTTCTGTTTCTGTGACAGAGACGTGAATATCCTTATCTTTTGATATCTCACATGTGCAAGAGGCAGAACTTTCTGTAACAGATTTGAAGCATAGAAGTGCTTCTTCCAGCACTCATGCAAAGGGAGAAGTAGAAATGTCCCTATGATTTAATCTTCCATCTCTAAATGAGATACCAGACTTGCATCTAAAGAGCATTAAGACATCCATGTTGTTCTTCCTCAGATCCAGTCCTGGCTGTGAAATCCCCCCTAACAACTGGTGAAGCTGTACCTGGAGGGGATGCCATGTTTACTATTGACCTTACAACAACGTGTTGCGGCACTTGGTACCTCAATGGTAAAGTCTTACAAGAAAGTGAGACCTGCATCATCAAGAGAACCCAAACTACTCACAGCCTAATCATAAAGAACGTCACCAAGAACGATGATGGAGCAGAAGTGAAATTTGTTGCCAAAAATGTTGATGTCAGCACCGAGATGAGAGTGAGAGGTATTTGCTTTGATCCTTCTCCATTCCTCTTACAGTCAAGGCATAGTTGCTGTGATCTGATGATTAGAACTGGGGCTGCAGGCATTCACTGACTGTACCAAATACCTGAAATTGCATCCCATGGATTGACGTGAGTCCTGGTTTTGCCCTAAACATGATAGCACTGAGTGTAGGGTAAGCCAGTCTACCCAGCTGCTTGGTATCTGAACCAGATTGCTTCATGCCAGCTGATGAGTGTCTGCAGTTCACAGCTATTTTCCAGTGCATTCAGTCAGCAGGTTTACCACTGCAGTACTTTCAGCTCCAGGTTCAGACAGCCTTTCTGATTGCACTGGAGTAGTTTAGAAGTAGGTGAGCAATCATTCCAATAATAACTCTATCAGTCAGCTTTGCATGACAAAATAGAACAAATAAACATTCATGATGGGAGGACCAGTTTGTCATTGGGTGGAAACCTCTGCAGAAGCATGTTTAGAGCATTATTAATCAGTAGAAGGAGATGTTTGGTTGATTTTTACTTAGTAAATCCAGCAAGAATTCCAAATGAAATATCTTGAATTGCTCAGCACTGACACAATGATGGTGTGAACATGGCGTACAGGATTCTTCCAGCAGCTAGTTAGATCTGAAAAGAGTAAAAATAGGAATTCTCAATGCGATACAGTTTTCCCTCATAACATAAATAGACGCATAACTGTTTTGGGGTGCACTGTTACCAGCCTGTCAGTTGCTGTTGGTCAGTGCTGGATGCCAAAGGTCCCACTAACACAGCATGAAGCCGAAAGCTAGACGCTGGAATCGGATCTCCTGACCTTACCATCAGAAATTGAGATGTCATATTTTGCTCAGAGGTGCCTGCTTGTAGGAGGGACAGCTTCCGAGCTTCTTCTGCTCCAGGAACCAGGTCCAGCTTCAGAATTTAAACAGCAGTCAGAAATTAAACTGAGCTTTGTCACCTCCATCAAATAGAAGGAGTGGTTGGGTGGTACAGCTTTCCAAATCACTTAGAAACTGTCACAACAATCAGATGCCGACCTTTTCTTTTTGAACTTGTTAATACATAGAGCTTAATAGCATCAGAATGCCCCAAGCACTTCAGATAACATGACAGCTGTAAACCCTTCTTTAAGGATTCCTTTGTTTAACCACTGAGTAACTGTAATTCAGTGGTGCTGGTGGGAGAAGGGAAGTCCTAATCTTCCCAGATGGTGAATAGAGTTGATGTTCACATGCAGACTGGTGCTGCAGCACAGCCAGAAACCACTCATTTGGGAAACACAGCACCAAGAAAATAATGGGAATAGCTTCATAAAATCAGGCAGCTTCACCCAAATTTCATGTCAGGTCCATTATTCTTCCTATTTTCAGGAAGAAAGGTTTTCCCTTTATCTTGTATTTTTATTTTCTTTTCCTTTCATGCAAGCAGCTTTGTAGCTTACAAATTGTTTTCTAATCACCTCCTGGTGTGGACAAATCACACAGGTTTGACTCCATGTTTTACATAGTTAGCATTTTATATTTGTTCCAGTATGGAACTGTACAGCCATAGAATGGCCTGGGTTGAAAAGGATCTCAAAGATCATCCAGTTCCAACCCCCTGCTATGTGCAGGGTCGCCAACCACCAGACCAGGCTGCCCAGAGCCACATCCAGCCTGGCCTTGAATGCCTGCAGGGATGGGGCATCCACAGCCTCCTTGGGCAACCTGTTCCAGTGCGTCACCACCCTCTGAGCGAAAAACATCTTCCTAAGATCCAACCTAAACCTCCCCTGTCTCAGTTTAAAACCATTCCCCCTTGTCCTATCACTATCCACCCTCATACACAGCCATTCCCCCTCCTGTTTATACGCTCCCTTCAAGTACTCAAAGGCCACAATGAGGTCTCCCCGCAGCCTGCTCTTCTCCAGGCTAAACAAGCCCAGATCCCTCCACCTTTCCTCATAGGAGAGCTGCTCCAGCCCTCTGATCATCACAGTGGCCCTCCTCTGGACCCACCCCAACAGCTCCACATCCTTCCCCGGCCTGGACACAGTGCTGCAAATAGGGCCTCACAAGAGCTGAGCAGGAGGGGACAATCACCTCCCTCTCCTGCTGGCCACCCCTTTTTCAGTGCAGCCCAGAACACGCATGGATCTATCTTTTTCATACGGATATTCCCATAGATGTACATATATGTACCACACCTTCACGCCTACAATCTGATAGAACTCCATATTCCTCCCCACAGCCCCCAACAGCCCCCAGTAGCCCCACATCACCCTAAGGCCCCCACAACCCTCTATCTCTCCATACACCACCCCTTCAAGCCCCATACCTGCCCATATCCTCCAATAGCTCCCCACAACCCCTACACACCCTCAGAGCCCCCTAGAGCCCCTAGTCCTCCTATGGCCCACCACAGCCCCATATCCCCCCTACAATCCCCCTCAGCTCCTTTTACAGCCCCTGCACAGCTCTATAGAACAGTCTTACAGAACTACCTCTAGTAGAAGCAATCTCCACACAGAGATCCTTTCCCAGTGGCACTCAGCCCTTCAGTGGGGTCTAAGAGAGCTGCAGCCAGACTCAAACACAACTGCTCACACAGCTCAGCTGCCTTCACCTGTGCTCCTGACGCTGACACATTGCAGCCCCACATCCCCCTCTGCCCCCCCCACAACGGCCACTCCCGCGCACTGCGGCTCAGCCAATCAGAGCCGGCGGAGCTGCCCAATGGGAGGTGCTGGGACGGGGAGAGGAGAGAAGAGACAGAGGCAGCACTGAGGTGGGATGGGCTGATGGGGAGTGCGGGGAGACATGAAACGTGTCAGGTTTGTCAGCTACAGCATCACACAGAGTTGCCTAATGGCCAGGTTTTCTTCAGCTTTTCTGGTGATAGCATCAGAAAGGATAAAATTCATTTATGTGGAACATTTCAGCATAAGAGCCCTGGAGGACCTCTCTGGAGGGTTTATTAGTTCAGGTACAGCCTTCCTGCACACAGCTGTACTGTTTCCTCTTACAGGCCTGGCACGTTGCTGCATGGTGAAGCCACAGGTTAAACCCAACCATGCTTTAGGGATATGTTAAGGTGCTCCCTTCTTGGCTTTGTGTGAACAAGGTTGCCACGGAATTTTCCCAGTGCACTCTGAGGAAAACACTGATATTTGAATAATTCAAAAAAGCCCAAAGCAATCAAACTGCATTCTCAGCTATTGTTTTGCCCGATCTATTATGCATTGAAAACCTAGATTGTGATTGATGAACTGCCCGTAGCAGTGGTGGGGAGACTGGCTGTTCTGTGCATAACTCAGTGTGTAAAATTAATCCTGTGTAAAACGATGCTGCCTTTACAAGGATTGTAGAAGAAGCACTGCAGAATTTTTTGTTGTAATTGCTGCATTAGACGAGCAACATTCAGCGCAGAGCGAGCGCTTCCATTCTCCAGGGCTTTACAAATGTTGTGTCTTGTACAAAAACGATAAATTCTGTGGTAGTTAGTGATGCTTAATACAAACTATATTACAGGTCACCCAGGTTTCAAGACCCGGTAGATTCTGCTGCTCCATGCCTGAATGGAAGTCACCCAGCTCAGCACATTAAACAAGAATGCCCCGGTGATTATAAGGCTCTGACTGAGGCTTCCACACACAGAAGGCTTACAGAGGGGATGGAGCTGAGAGCTTCTGGTAGTCTGCATCCCGAAATAGACCTAATGAATAATAGCTTCACAAATTCACTTTCTTCCTACTTGTTTAATAATGAACACAGCTCCTCCCCGAGTCCGTTGTCACTTGGCACCCCTCAGCACTCGGCTAGGCTACAAGCAAGCAACCTGAAGAAGAGATGCATCTCTGTTGTGCCGTCTTCAGCCGAAGGAATTGATATAGCAGCTATCATCCGCACATCACAGACGTCATTGGTCACCTGTGTGAATGGACTGCGAACTAATTCAGCTGGCATTTCCTCTCATCCCGTGGAGATCAGTCATCACAGCGCTCAGAAATCCTCTCGGCCCCAGTCTTGCTCTCAGCCTGGAAACCCTTGCAGTATTCCCTCCCCTCCAGCATGTCTTGTACCTGTTTCCACCGAGTGTGACAGAGGTGACTGTGAGCAGATACAAATGCAGCAAGTCAAGGAGAATGGAAGTTTCAGCCTTATGATGAATGGTACTAGCATTCCTCATCAAAACACCTCCCACAGCACGCAGAAGGTGAGTTTCCTAAAACAAGAACCAGCTGATGATTATTCCTCCACCACTGATCTTTTCCGACATCATCAAGGGCTGCCTCCCCCTTACCATCTACACCAGCAGCTGAACCAGACCCAAGGGACGCTGCCTCACTTACATGCCTCTATGTCTCCGAAATCCCTTCAGCCCAGTGAAGGGGATGAGCAGGACCTCGGCAATGGCAAACAGGTCTGTCGGTGGATTGACTGCAGTGCCACTTATGACCAACAAGACGAACTGGTGAGACACATAGAAAAAACACACATTGACCAGCGGAAAGGAGAGGACTTCACCTGCTTTTGGGCAGGCTGCGTCCGCCGCTATAAACCCTTCAATGCTCGTTACAAACTTCTGATTCATATGAGGGTTCATTCTGGAGAAAAACCGAACAAGTGCATGGTAAGTCTGGAATATATTTGTTTGAATAGAAGCATATTACTCTGCTCTCTTTTTTGCCCTCTCTTCGAACTTACTCTAACGTAAGTGTGCTTTCCTGTAACAATCTGCAGCAAACTGAAGGAGAATTGGAGAAAACCTTAGCATAGAAGGAAATGTTGGAGTAAGAGTTACTGTAGCTCTTGGAAAAGGGATTCAGCTTCCCTATACGAGAGCTTAACTTTTAATGCAGCGCTTTATTTTTTTAATATTCATTAAAGCATTTATAAAGTGATGATCAAAGCACACAGCAGTCTCTTAACGTAAAACAAGTCACTGAGCCTCGGGTGACTTTTTTAATCGAGAAACATAAAACACATCTAATGAAATTCTTTTCATTCCTTCAGCTGAACAGTAACCCGTAGTTTGGTGGATGCAAAAGTTTCAGTTGTTAGTTTAGGAAAGAAAAAGAAACTTGTTAAGGATTTTAAATAGTTAAAAGAAAGAATATCTTTGAGTACATTTCCTAAGGTTCACAGGGACTTTTTTAATTTGTGAAACAGAGCTTTAAAAATAAGTAAAAACCATTGTTCTCTTCTGATCAAGAAGATGTAAACAACATCAGTGTTCCAAAAAGAAGATCTTGGGAATAGCACCATCTCTGCATCTGCCCACCATGATGACAATATGGCCAAACTAAAATAAAAGTTAATGACTTCCATTAAGCTTTCCACATGTTTGAGACAACAATGATATAAGGCCCTGACTGAAACAGATGAAGGAAAACAAGTTTGACATAAGCTTCCAAATTGGGCTATGAAATTTGGAAAGTCTTATTTGTAACACCCACATGCGCACGCGTGTGCGTGCGTGCACTTACACATGTGCACACACAGAGACAAGTCCAAACAAAGAAAATGTCTGTGAGGGCAGGTTGTTGTTTCTGATAGGCAGAATTTTTGACTATATGTCTATTTTAATGTTTTGATCAGAGAATGATATAATGGAAAATGTTTGTAAGGAAGTTAGATCAAGACAGACTTTTCCGTGGCAAGCTGTAGCTTTGTATGGAGCAATAGGAAAGCAAGCATGCTTTTATAAAAAGCTTGCTTTTTTTTTCCCAGTTGTTCAGAGAAAACCTTGCTGCCTTGCAATGGGTGTGGCAGGGAAAAGGAAGGACAAAACTTATTCAGTGTGTTAAAAAATGTTTCAAGGTGAAAGATGTTCTTTGTAAGTAAGCGATCACACCGCTGTCTTCTTCCTGCCGTCAAATAAGTGTAAAGTATTATCTTAAGGTCTGCACTGCTCAGTGGATATTCCCACAAATAATAGTGGAAATAACACAGATATTTAGAGAGCACGACCATGTTGTCCAAGATAAGATGGAAAGTCTCTGACTTATTTATCTCAGCTTTGAGTGAATGAACCGACTCACTCATTTCCAGAAGCAGCTCCATCCGTATTTAAAAGTACGAAGGATTTTGAAATGCCTATAAATATCTTTGTTGTGGTCGTAAATCATCCAAGAATGACAAATGTTAGTTGTTTCTTACCAAACTAAAGCAGAAACAAGTGTGGAAGTTTGTGGATTTTATTTTAGCCTTCTTTTTTCATTGACTGTTTTTAGCCATCTGTAATGAAGTCGGTCTTCTCCCCACTTTTATCTCACAGTTCTTAAAAGGAATATTTAAACATGAAACCCCAATTAGCTTTACTATTGTGCTGAAAGATTCACTGGACTCTATGGGTGAGGGAACTTTTGTCTTTTCCTGCAAAATAGGTACTTGACAGGTATTGTATAGCAGATTTCTAATGTTACATTCCCATTCCTACAGGAAACTGGATAAACCAGAGACATTAAATCATGTAACATCCTAGCAAATGCTAAAAACTTCCTCCTTTCAATTACGTACATCCGCCTCAAAGAGCTGCCTTTTGATAACATCACAGGGCTCAACATTATGAATAGGTTGGAAAAAACTTCACATCAGCTATTTGTCATGGTTTAATAATTTTGTAATTTTTGCTATCAGTATTCCACATCATAACATCATACAAAGCATGAATAATTTTACTGAATCTGCAACTTACAGAAGAAGACTACATCTCCCAGGGAACAACACGATGGGTCACGGGACCTGGACTCTATATTAACTCTGTCGCAGAACAGACTGACGTCTTTCAAGTTCTGGCGTTCAGGGGAGTGTGTGGGAGCCTTCAGCCGTTCGCCTAGATTCACAGTAGGCCTCTCGGTTACGGGACTCATTCTCCCTCCTATTTTGCTTGATTCGTTAGCCCAATTTTCAATTTTCAATTATATTGTATTATATTGTGTTATCCTGTATTTCGATATAGTATTTAGTAAATAAGTGTGCCTCCTTAGATCGTTGCCGCTGTTTTCTTTTCCTAATTAACTTTTTCCTTTCGGCCTAGGGCCCCTGCGGGGCCCACGGCCCCCTGTCACGGACGCAGGTGGATTTTTAGTTCAAACCGTGACAGTTTGACAGAGGCATTCACAGTTGTAATCTGAGGTTAGTGGATTTATGAGAAAGGAATTAAGGTGCTCATAAAACAGGACTTAACCCATACTTACGCATGTGCAGCAGTGCAAGCACACTGTTTCTTGTTCTTTTTTTTTTTTTTTCTTCTGGATGTGAGTTCAGTGAATTCACTCAAATAACGTAGCCAGAATGAAAGGTTAAATGTGTGTAGAGCTGCTGAACTCCAAGACTTTGGACTTGATGAGCGTAGGTGAGATCCATAGACTACCTGAGTCTATTAGCAACAAATTCTGCTCCAACTGGCTGCTAGGACACCAAAATTACCAAGTAGCCTGGTGAAATGTAGTGCAGTCATCCCTAGAAGAAGAGGTGGAAAAATGCTGAGCAGATTAGAAGGCTTGTCTGACACCAAGTCCTTGCTGAATCAAAAAGTGAATTCAGCTTTTAAATCTGGAACACGTGGCCTCTGACTTGATGCTATGCTGCTTTGCAGGCTGACATTTGAATGGTATCACCATGGCGAAGTCTACATTACCTTTTAAAATATGGGAATATATATATATACATAAATATATGTATATATATATGTATATACATTTATATATGTATATATATAAATAAATGTAGGAAATCAAAAGGATTTCCAGAGACTTGTAATGCATTATTGTGTTCACAACAGACTTCAAAAACAGGGATGAATTTCCTTCCAATGGAGGGAGACCAAAAGGCAGCCTGTAGGTTTAGTTAGCACTGTTGATCTTCCTGGGCTGTGATAAGTGTTCCATGAGACTTAGTTTTTAAGCTGTCTCTTTTTCATGGCTTTAAAGGTTTCTCACTCTGTTTATCGCTCAGATAAGCTGTGTATTCTTAAAGCTATGCTGATCAACCTGTGTGCTGACATCCTGACCCACATAATGAACCACTCTCCCCATATATGGGCTGCAGGTGTGGGATGCAGCCTGGTTGCTCAGAAACAGATCACACAAGGATCACAGCCTCTTGAACTTTTCTCCCATGGGCTCTGGTGGGAGGGTGAGACTTTGGTGCTTCCTGTCAGCCCAGCAGTGTTCAGGAGGGATCGTACCCAAGGAATGTATTGATCTCCATCAGTGTTTGCCACTTGGCTCCCTGCTCAGCTGTGAGTGCTGTCTCTGCTGCCGCAGGTGTGCAAAGAGTGGATCAAGGAAAAAAATATTTAAAAATAGCCTTGCATAACAGCTCTGGACTCAGGATCTTAACAACTTCGTGAAAGCTTGTTGCTGGTGCTGTAAAACTAATGCACAAG
Organism: Coturnix japonica; assembly: GCF_054131305.1. Classification (NCBI taxonomy): domain Eukaryota; kingdom Metazoa; phylum Chordata; class Aves; order Galliformes; family Phasianidae; genus Coturnix; species Coturnix japonica. The sequence continues at coordinate 1,030,148 of NC_140702.1, forward strand.
TTCGTTCCACATAAGAACACGGCTGTAAGTTTTTAGCTCCAGATGCCAAAGAGTGAGTCCAGCCTGTTTAAAATGTGTTAAGCTGCAACATGCTACGTAAGTTAATACCAGCCTTCTACTTTTTACCTGTTCTGCTTGGGTCTGTGCCAGTGCCAGTCACTTACATACCCCTTTACCTCGATTCACTGGAGGAGATGGGGCTGCCAAGTCAGATATTTACCTTGGGAGCACACATTCTTATCCTGTAACATTTCATCGGCCACAGCTAAAGAAAAGATTTATGGACTTTGTGGCACTGAGGTTGTTTAAGTCACTTGTTAGCCAAAAATAATGTAAAGACATACAGTACTTGTTTCAAAAAAGTTTGTAATTAAGAGCCCATACTTTGCTCTGATTTACAATGTAAGCTCGGTATCCAATTAGCAATAATAGTGTTCTTTTAACTAAAACACGTATCCTTCCAGAATTATGCAGACTTTCCAATTACTGTGCTATGATGAAATTATAGCTAGAGACTCATAAAGTTGTGCATAGTTTATAAACGCAATATATTTTTAACTGCCTTGCGGTACGGCATATACTAGCAAGGCTCATATGTTCTCTGTGTTATGGAGGCTTGTTAAAAAACATGTATAAGGTTATTGAAAAAGTATGTCAAATAATGTTTATTGCTACTATTGCGATAGGCGGTTCCTGTTTGTTCTGATTAACGCTTCTGGTCAGATACAGCACAACCGAGTGACTCAAAATGTCTAAAATTCTAGGAGTTCTTTAGAAACTAATCCCCAAACCATGTGGGAATGTAAGCCCTTTAAGGCTTACTGTTTGGAATCTTTTTAACTTCATTTTATGTAAAAAGAGAAATATTACTGCTCATTTTTGAAAGCAAATTAGAATTGCAGTGCAGGACAGGCTTTGGTTGCTGTTGGGCTGGTGGGAGAGGTCAGAGAGGGACTCCTTGCTCTGCTCTTAGCACTCCTTTCTAGCTGTGGCATTCTGGCACTTTAGCAGAGAGTTATTGATGAGAAAACCATGTCTTTTACAGGGCTGGGTGACTGACTAAGGCTTGCTGAACACTGTGAAAGTGTTAGCGACTCTTAATAAGATGACTAAGCAGGCTGCTCCAGGGCTTTTGCAATTTATTTATTATTATTTATTGCTCAGTTGGCTGAGCTCTGTTAGTCCCAGAATGAGACTTCATTCAGCTTGCAGAAAGCATGCTGGGGACATGGCATGAATAAGGAGGCTAACAGGAGGGCGTGTATTTACCCAAAAGAAGTAGGACATCCATGGGTATTAGCCTCCTGTGCAAACTTGGGTTTACTATTACTGTCCTTTAAAACATGAATTCAGCTTTGCAAAAGCCTTGTGAACTCTGAGGTGAGAGGGGACAGGAAGATTCCATGAGAGTGACTCGGGCTGCTCTGCCTCACATCTTGGAAGGAGGCATTCATCCCTGGGGGAGAAAAAGGAAAACTGATTGTCAGAATGTGACCATGTGTCACCTTCTACCTCCCCTATCCCTAAAGAAAGAATGGAAACTGGCTTGGGCTAGCGTGTGCCTTTGGATTAGAGTGAAGTGAAAAACTGTGTAACCTTTGATTCTCCTCAGAACTTGCTCTTTCCTTATGGCTTTCCATATTTTTACAGTTCTTCCAGCCTTATAAACAAGGCTTCTACTTCATTATGAGTCATTTAGGAGGACTGCTTGGGTTCTTTGGTTCTTGAGGCATTTTAATTTTTCAGGCTATTCATTGTCTACATTTGCTTTGTTTCATTTGGTCTGGTTTTCCTTCAAGCTCTTAGTGCTATGTAATATGGAAGTATTCAGAGCTTTATAAATTATGGTCCAGGATGCTTCAGGACGTGATAGTGAGTTCAGGCACTGTGCCTGCATGCAGCATCTGTGTTGCTTTGATGGACTGCTGCAAGTGGAAGGAGGCTGAGAATCATGGCTTGAGGTGTCTTGAAGGCCAGTTGGTGCATTCAGGCCATAAATCTGTTCCTTATGGACGTGAATTCATGCTGCCAAAGTACTCTGGTACACCCACCTGAGTAGTAGGGCTGGTAGATGTGGAAAACTCGTTTGTGATGTTTTGGGGCAGCCTTAAGAATTTTCCCTGTTCCAAAGGTGCGCCTAAGCCCTGGGAGCTGCTGTCTCCATAGCCAACCAGTGAAGTGTCTACAAATGACAGCCCAAGTCCCAGTTATTACCACTGACACTCACTGCTTTGCTGCCTCTACAGCCACCCCAGCATTTGTCTCTGACTCTTTCTGCAGATTTGACTCAACCAGGAAGTGGGTCCAAGTTGAGAAGAACGTGCTTGGCTCATGGCTGCTCTACTGTCAACGGGCCTCTCTCTCATCTTGGCAGTTTTAAGTTGCCCAGTGTACTAGAATCATGCAGTTTGAGCAGAATGGAGAAGAGGCAGAGCAGTAAGTACCAGGGGAGCAGTCAAGACAAGGCAAAGGCAGATCTAGGGTAGGTGGGGTTCAGGCTCCTTGGTGATAGATGTGTCCAGCAGCTGTAGAGAACAATAATGGAAGGATAAAAGAAAGATTCATGGGAAGATGGTGTGTATAAACTGGGATGTTAGAACTACACTGGTTCCCATTCAACTATCTGTTGAAAGCTTCAATGAAACAAGAAAGCCCCTCGCTTCAAAGGGCTGACGTCAGCTGAGGAGCTGTGCTCTGTGGCCTGTATCTGGAGGCACTGCAAAGGCTTAGAGAGCATGCTTGCAGCTGGTAATGTCTGCAGTTAATAGTATGGAAGCACTTTTGTGTTCGTGTGCTGCAAATATTTACACATTAAGTCATGGTAATTAGGAATAATTAGAGTGGAATGTACCTTGTATTCACAGTGCCAGGAGCTAGGTCCATATCATAAACAGTGAGTTTATGTCCATTCCAACTCTACAGCACAGGACATGGAGTCTCTGGTGCTTTACTGTGGCAGTGCCCAGCTCCAGCACACAGCACTATGGTGCAGGTGGTGGGAATCCGTGCTGTGGTCTTAATGCCCAAGTGCAGCTCTGGGCCTGGTGCTGTAGGACTGCTCTTCATGCATGCGAGCACGTCTCAGCCAATGCGCTGGGCATAGCCAAGTGTTTGCCAGCATCACAGAAGGACTGTGATCTTGTAGAGGCGTCATAATTTGTTGTGAATGTGGATATTAAAAATGATAGAGCACATAAACAGTTTTTTTTTTCTCCTGCTTTCTATTTAGTCCACAATATTTATTAACTTTCCAATGTATTGCTTTACATTATGTAGCATCTAGCAGTATGAGTTGCTCCTTTGCCATATTATATTAGTGTGCCATTGACTTGTCTGCTGCGTTGGTAATTTACTTGCTCAGTGATCTCTGAGACTTGTGGAGGAGGTTGGCACCACGTACATTGTGGACAGTCTCAGCATCTGTGGGAAGCTTTGTGCCACATCAGCCCAAGCTGTGCCCCTGGGAGCCCTGCAGTACCTTGCCCTGAGGGCTGTGCAGCTGCGCCTACAGGCTGCCATTTAACAATGGGATAATCAAATGCAACCCCTGCTTAATACTGTACAGTACTGTTCTGGCCTGAGGAACATATTGCCAACTCTTCTTAATATTAGACGCATTTTGAAATTGGACGGTGATGTGAGTAGGCTGCGTAGTTTTAAACTGAATCCAATCTTGAGAGATAGTTGAAGTCTCCAGCTACCATGAAATATGTTGTCACTTCAATTACAATTGCGAGTGCCCCTCTCTTATTTGTTTCCTGTAATACCAGACAGACTAGGTAAATATATATATATATTTAATGAAGCACAATATAGTTTTTAAATGGTTTATATCAAGTTGTTTCCAATTTCTTGTAAACTCCTGATTTCTAAGTATCCTGTTATTTGTTCCATATGTTTCACTGAAGTCATTGTTATCAGAACAGCAGAAAATACATAAATAACCTGGTAATTTAACATAAGTTTGTGATTTTTCTTAAGTTACTGTCAATCAAGTATCATTAGTATAAACTGAAATCAAAGCAGAGCCAAAATCTGTAATTAAATCATGGAGGATGTACTGAGACAATGAGAGAACAGAGTGCTCTTGTAGGCTGTGCTGTTCACAACTGTCATTGTGTTTGTTAGCAGAGGGACCACAGAAGTCTTGAAGGAGGTACTGTTTCATGACAGTGACTTTGCTTTTGTCAAACAGGTTTCAAAGAGCAGTCATGACAGCTGGCATTAATCCATTCATCTATTCTGTGTTTCCTGACCAGAAAATGTCTTGATTGCCCAGTGAAGAATACAGCTCTTTTTGTCTCTTTAGTCTCTTTCCAGTATTAAAAAAAGCAAGAGAAAGGAGCAGCTAGTAAGAAGGAAATATAATACAAGAGGAAAAGGGTAAGGGAAAACAACACAGAAATGTATAAAAGATAGTGGGGATCCTCATAGAAATATTTAGAAAAATCTGAGCCATTCAGATGTTCAAAAAATGTCATTTCAAATCAAAGATGGAGGAAGGAAATGCAGGCTGCTCTGGGTCCCGAGTGCTCAGTGCTCATAGGTAGATCTCACAGGACACTAAGGGGAGTTTTAATGTGACTGCAGTTCCCTTTTCTCCATAAGATTTAAGGTTTAATTCAAACTCAGCTACTGTCTTTGCAGGTTTTGTTTTATGAAGTGTAGCTTTGCTGTACTTCCTGCCCATCTCTGTGTTACCAACTGATAAGCAATGTGGTGCTTCTGAGTCTGACCCACAGCTCCAAGTGCATTTAGACCCATGTCTTCTCACTGACCTCTGCTGTTGCCTTTGTGCCTGTCTTTGATTTTGGTTGGCTTAGAGTTCTGTTTCCAGGCATACATTCTAAGTAGAGAAGACTGCAAAGTTGATGGTGTTACTTTTGGACTGTGGCCTAGAACCCGAGTTCACCCTCCTCCATGTAAGGAGAAATGTGTGGCGACAAGGTCCTCCATTCAACATGAGTGAAAATCCCATTGGACAAGTTTAGTGTATTCCCATTATAGCTTTTATATGGATAAGTTGAGGGAATGGCAGATGAGTGTTGATTGCATAGTTACTTTGGTCATGTGGTTAATCCCTGCTATGTTGTTTTTCTTTCTGGAATTCTCTTACTCTTCTGAATCTCCACTTCTGTCCATAGACTCCTTTTCTGCAGCTGCTGGCCCAAAACAAGATCTACAGACAGCCACTGGGGCATGAAATAGCCCAGTGTCTTTCAAACTGTTAGTGCTGCCACTGTAGAAAGAGGCCAACAATAGGCTTTACATTCACAGTGTAAAGCTCAGACCTGTGAAGCAGATGTTCCCTAAGGAAAGCTGTGGACATGGGAGTGTGGAGCAGGGTGCAGGCAGGTAATGTGCGCTGCACCCGAGTGCCAAGAGCTTTAAACATCTACTGGTGCCTTTGAGCATTACAAAGAATTAAAACTAGCTTAGAAATTCTTATTTAAATAGTGGCTACTGTGCATTTTGAGTAATTATATTTACAGCATGTAGAGTCTCTCAGCCTGAAGGACTCCAGTACAGCTTTCCAGGTTTTTAGATACGGAAATGTATTTCCTCACAGCTGAAATGGAGATATCAAGCAGGATAAAGTACAGTGATTAATGGCATGTAGCCATACATGGACTGACTGTGACGTGGGCCAGGTCATTCACATTAATGTATCTGTTCTTGTAGAAGATGTCAGATTTGAATCCAATTTTTACACTCTTGGTATCTCTTGAAAATGAGTGTGAAATAGGAAGCAAGACTGGCATGTTATGAATTCAGCTGCTGAGACCTCATCAGCATTTTGCTGTGCCTGTGCTGTTGAAAACCTGGTTACATCTTGTCAAGGTACTGGGTTCCACGATTCCTCTTTCAGGCTGAGTTCTGGCTGTGGAATGTCTCAACCTGAAGCAGTGAAGTCGGGTATCAAGATGAATTTTTCCTCCCTGCATCCAGAAAAATGAATTTTACAGTCTCCGAAGGTGTTCTTAATGTCGCAGACTATTTGTACACTCAGAAAGCTTAAAACCACACTTCTTGTACCTCCCACTCTGACTGATCTCATCCTTTCAAGATTTGTCATGGCTAATTTGAGATTCCTATTGCACCCCTGGGGATACGGCTTCAAATAGTTTGTAAAATGAAAAAATATGGCCATAGAGGTGCATACCAAAAAGTCCAAGCAAGGAGGTTTTTAGCCTGTGTGTGGTCGCAGTACTTCAGTAAACCAAGTGGATGTGCTGGGCGCAAATTAGGCTGCTGCCATACCTGTTTCTTTTGGCAGGAAGCTGACAGACTTCTGGCATCCCATTGTAACTGTCCTGCAATGTCAGTTACCAAACTTCATTCTGCAGCCTGTGTGTGTGTGTAGGGATTCACCCTGCTGATCTGCATAGCTAATGCTAGAGGCTTTTCCTGAAAGATAACAAATCACAGATGCTGTAATCTGATAGATGTATTTGGGAATGATGAGTACACTGCTTGTTCTTCCAGCTACTGCAGAGAGCTCATATGGACCAAATCCATACCAGTAACAAGCTACAGAGAAGAGGTGGTTGATTAGGTTGAAGAAATCCCATATCCTGAGTGATGTGTTGGGCATATATTAGGCACTTTCTGTACAATTAGATTATTTTGGGACTGGGGAATCTGGGGGTCAGACCTATGAAGAGTACCAGTGCCAGGTCCCCGTTTCTCCCAGCCTTGTGGTCTACAACTAAAAGTGTTCTCATTGATTACTCTGTGCTTGTGTCTGTACCAGCTCCTCAGGTATCTCTGAGAAGAAGCTGTTTGAAGAGTGAGGGTGAGGCAACGATGGAGGGGAACAGAGTAGCATGGAATGGTTACTGTCTGGCTGGGGATGTCATTGCCAAGGGATGAGGGAGCGTGGAAAGATGCTGAATGAGACTGGTGAGAAATCATTGTTTTTAAATCAAAGAAATGAAATAGGACACAGGTCTGCTAACACAGCCGAGATTGCCTGGTGGCTGAGGCACCTCTGACACAGAAGATGTGAGGAATTGAGGCACCTTTTTTTTGTTTGGCTTTGTTGTTTTTTTTCTTTCCCCCAGACTACAAATTATGATCGTTCTTACAGTTTCTTCCTCTTGGCTTTTGATAACTCAGCTTTGCTCTTTAGGTGATGCGGAGGAGACAGCATTACTCAGTTTGGTCAGCAAATACTGCATGTACACGGTAGGCTGCTCAAAATCAGATGTTCTCTATCCCTCTGTAGTGCTGTCTGGAACCGTAAGCACTGTCAAGGCACATTTATTTCAGCATTTAGCAGACATTTCTCATCTGCACCTACTAGATGTCATGCCTATATTATCTTAGGTATTGCAAAATACATGCCACTTTAAAGGCATTTAAAGTACTGATTTCTCTCAAGCAGCCCTTGGCTTCCTAACGGTTCAGTATTAGGGGCTTTTTTTTAATGGTTTATTTTTCTGTTCCTGTGGAAATGTGAGGGATTTTAGAAGGCAGATGCATTCATTTGCATTGTGTATAGCATGAGAAGACTTGTGTGGATTACTGTAGGTATAAATTGAAGTTTTATTGTTATATTTCTTGAAGCACAAGCTGAAGTTTGCTCATGAATGCCCATGTGCCAGTCAAAATGTGAGCTGTAGAAAATGGGTGGAAATGGTAATGCTAATAATAACTTTAGGAGTCTTTCATGTTCATAAGTCTCAGATTGCTTCACCAAGGAACAAGTCAGGCCTTAACGGGACACAGTTTGCATGGTGTGTAGAGGAGGTGATGCAGGGCGTTATGACAGGCTGTGGTTTTACTGGAGAGCTGGTGTTGGCTTGAAAAGTTGGGTTGCAGTTGTATATGCTTTTGCTTACTGCCCTGTAACACTGGCTGGGCTGGTCCCGCAGTACCTTGAGCATCAGTTCTCTGTGCATGCAAAACAGAACTCTGGACACATGGTTGGAAAAATTCTTTCCTGGCTGTTCATTCATGTGCCAGAGTTTAAATGTTGCTGTCCCTCCTTTCTATTGCTTGTGTTTACAGGTTCTACACTTTGAATTCAGTAGATCTTCATTAAAATTCATGTTTTCTAATTTTAATTAACAAAATCACTGCTCTGGTTCAGAGAGTGACTCTGCTAACACTTCTGTGAGCTGAACTGAGGTTACAAAACAAAGTAGGAATGAACAAAAGGGGGTAGCAAATGGTGACAACAATTCCTGCTGGTGCCAAAGTGCCTGTGTGGTGATGGTGGGCCAAGAGATTGGTAACATGCAGAACTGTGTGCGTAATGCTTTCAAGTTGCTGTTTCTAGAAGTGAAATGGAAAGAAGTTTAAGAAGTTTTGCTTAGTACATCTTGTTCCCTTAATTGTGATGGCTAAAATAAGTTATTGTTTGCCATTACAACTAGTGATCATAGAACAATGTTGGGGTGCAGTTATGTATTTTTGATGCCATCTCAAGTAACCAGTTTGATGTTTAATATTTAACTAGAAGCAGAAAAAAAAAGAATGATACAATTAGGAGACAGCAATCTGAAGCCTTAGAAATGGTGGCCAGCCTGGCCCTTCTAGCATACCAATTAACAAATCTGGCTTTACATCTGCATCTGGGACCAGTTCTTTGTATGTCCTTTATCTCTTTAATTCCCTTTGCACGGAACAAAACAAATTGGAAATGAAAAACACTAGCTTATTGTATTCATCTAAGGGCATGCTAATTGAGAATGATTGCTTCATACTGGGATGGATTCAAAAGTACGTACATCTCTTTCCCTCTTTTACACATAAGTCCATAAAATACTTGTGTTGAAATAGGAATTACTAGGTCAAAGGGAAGTGAGATAATTAAACCAGGGACAGGCACTTAAGAGGTGTTCATACAATGGGCCGAATTCCTATGCCAGCTCCCAGATCCTCTGGCACAGAACCGACTGCCAGAATCTACATTTTCATTCAAAACAAAACAAGGTTTTGACCTTTTAGGCCAACAAAGTTAACTTGGAAAACATGAATAAGAAAACAAATGGGGGGTAAAAAAGGAAAAGAAGAAAAATCAATCTTTAATTATATCAAACATACTTACACCCGCTAAATAGAAGTGTGGTGTGGTTGAGGTTGAGCTGAAGGGTGTTTTATCAGAAGAATTCTTTGTGTTCTCTTCAGCCAACTTCAGTTTCTTTCTCAAATGAACTTGTGGTGGAGAGAAAAGGGGCACATCAAAAACCTTACAAGAGGGAAATAAACAAATCGGATGGCTTTTATTAATTAGAAAGTCATTATCTAAATCTTGGACTAAAATCTAAAGGAGTTTTGTTTAGGTTCTAACACATGAAAACCTTCAAATTTCTTAGGGCTTTGGTTTTTTGCTGTTGTTGCTGGGTTTTATTCTGGATGAAACTTGTATAATGTGTGTTGTGTGCTGGTGGTGTCTGCTTGAAGGATTGAAGTAAAATAAAAGACCAGTGGAGTTGAACCAGTGTACGACATCACAGAGCGCGTACGGCCCTTGTGTTACAAGAGCACACGCTTTTCCAGTTAGGAGTGCTGTGTGCACAAACAGTATAAAGTCCCATACACAACAGTAGATCAAAGAATAGCAGTAACTGTGTGTTTCAATTGAGAACTGTTTCTGACAGATTGCAGATGCATAGCAATAAGCTCCTTTGTGGCTAAATTACCAGTTATTGAACAGTGGCCAACAGCAAAAAGTGGACCATAATAACTTTTCTTCACTACACAGAATTACACATCTTTGTTATCTCGTTTATCATCACTATTGTTGCCATTTACATCCCAGAACACCTGACCAACACTGGGAGGGCATGAAATTTGGCCAGTATTATGTTACGTGTAGGGTTTAGAATTTACCAGTTTTTCACGACTTCTCAGTTGGAATTAAAAGCAACCAAAAAGAGAGTTTCAACTTACTGTGGTTCTTGACTCCAGATCCCATCCTCCCCTAAATGTTAGTGTGTATTTGGAGCTGGACTGTTGTGTTTGGCATAAAAACGCTTTGGTTTTATTTGCTGTCACTTTAAGATATCAGATAAAATTCCTTTGGGTTTGTTTCTAGGACAACTGTGTCAACTTTCTGCTTAGTGTCCAACCCCAGAACTAAAGGGAGAAAGGCAGAGGGTATCCCGGGAGAAGTGGTGAGAGTTTGGTTTTCTTGACACTGTGTGTGGTACCTGTGGGTTTTGCTTTTCCTTGTGGTGCTGGACTCTTTGCCAGTGGGTTTATATGCAGAAGCGGGCAGTCCTGTGAGTTAGCACCCAAACTACCTTTGCTAAAGTGGCTTCACAGAACAACAGGTGAATGGATTCAGGAATTAAATTCTCTTGGGCAAAGTAGAATAATATCTTCCTTCCACTTAGTTTGGCAGTATGCTTGCCCTGAGCTGTTCTTCCTTCATCACTGTAAGAAGGTTCATTTGGTCAAATCCAGCCAGGAAATCCTGCTGCTCCATGCTGCCATTGAGCCCTGACTGCTTTCAAGGTCCATGGAGTGAGCTGGCACACCTTGCAGCTGACAGGCAGTCTGTGCTGAAACCAGGAATTCAGGAATTGTTGTTAATCAGGGAGCAAAGCAGACCTTTGGAGTGAGATGCTGCCGCTTCCAGACTGCTGTTTTCAGAGCAGACCCATTGATGATGGCTCTCCAGAAAGCTCCGCATCCTGCCTGAAGGAGTTGTGCTGGTGGAATCAGAACAGCTCTGAAATAGTACAGGAGAGGATGGCTTTCTGTTCTCATTTGTCTTTAGGGTAGGTTTTTCATTGTCTGGAGGAGCAAAGATGACTTCACACACCTGTCAGATTTTTACCACCTTCTCCATTCCACTGTAAGAGGGAAAAATGGGATATAAATGGCAAGGGTGATTCAGATTCATGCTGTGATCCTGAGAGGAGAGCAGTCTGTGCTGCCCAACTACATGGCATTCTTGAGGTTTAGATTGAGAGGTTGCAGCTGAGGTTGTGGCTATAGCCTTCAGGTTGGCAACTAGACATAATGCTGGATATTCCCTGCAGACGCTGCCCTGGGAAAGCATCCTTTCTGCCACAACAGTGCAAATATACTTTTTCTCTTTTCTGATCAACACCAGAATGTTTTATATGCTGAGAGAACTGATTCTGACACAGGGGGAGAGGACTTAAGAAACGGTTGCAAGGTTCTTAAGGAATAAAGCCACATCTGATTCGCTTGCCAAGTAGCAAGAAGGTTCAACTGATTGGTGGTGAAGGCCAACCTAATGGTGAGGATGGTTTTGCTCGTCAATCTTAAAGGCTCTTTTCAGTTGGCCAAACCTTTCCTGCGTGCCAATGGAAGGTCATTTCCTGCTATTGCTGATGTCATTTGCTGAAGTTCAGTGCACGTGGCTATGGAGGGTGACAGATGCGTCTGTGGCAATCTGCTGGTGCAATCTTCTGTGGCTGAGTACATCCTCCATGCTGCTGTTGTGCCAGAGCTCACTTAAACTCAGAGAGCCTGTGGGCTGTACTCATATGTTAAAGAGCTTGATATTGTCATGGTAAGTTTTGAGGGAAAATCATCTGTTAGTCATGGTTTAAAAAAAAAAAAAAAAGTCAGTGGAGAACCAAAGAAAATATTGACAAAAATGGGGTGTTTTGTGCTGCTTGACGTCAGTATTTAGGTATGCAGACTTGGTTGCTCTCAAGCAGAAGTAGGCTTGTGCATCCAAGTTGGTACTATGTTCTGCAGTGTGAGCAGAGTTCAGAAGCAGAGTGAGAATTCTGTGCCCTCTCTGTGATTTCCTTTGGCCCCATCCTGGGCTCCAGTTTCAGATGGGTTCCTGTTCAGTGAGTGCAGTGTGCTGCACAGATTGCTCAGCATTTCTCCATCTTGGTTTTCTGCGCTGTTCTGAATTTCTTAGTGGCCCCAGGGTGAAATCAAGAGTGATACCATTAATTTGTCCATCATGCTGCCTGAAATCACTGGGTGTCCTCTGTTGGCAGCATGTCTTTCCCTGCCCTGTAACTTAGTCAGCGTTTGGTCTTGTCCTCCCAGAGGTTGTTATTCTTTGTCTTCATCCTTCCAGATCTTCCTTGCTCCACTACATTTAGTTTCAAAATCATACGGCAGATGTATCCAGTGTTTTCAGCCTTTATTCACATAGAAGAGCATAATGGACATGTTTATTCTATGTGAATAAATGCTGGGCCAAAGCAGGCCAACATTTTGGAATAGGAAATTAGCATTTCCTGTGCAATTGTTTGAAGAACACGGTGTGAAGATCTCAAGGTGCATTAGTGAATCCATAGCAATACAAGTGTACTTATGTCCCAGTTCTGTAGGCAACTGAGTCACAGAAACGGCAAATGTGAAGATTGTTGCTTCAAATTTGGAAATGCAGTATTATATAAACTCACATTGGACGCTCTCTGTTGCCCTTGAAGTAACCTTATTCATCTGCACCTGGAAGTTATTCTCTGTCCACAAAACCCGGTGGGGCTATTTAAAGCCAATTCACAGGTGTCTGAAATTTTTACATATAGAGGTGTGAGGCTATTTAAAACATATGTGCAGGTGTTTACACTGCAAAGTGCAGGAGCAAGTCTGTGCACATCCAATTTGTGTTTCATGTTGAAAGACAGGGCTACCTTAAAGGAAGTCCAGGAGCAGGTGGCAGGGTTGGCATATCCCCAAATACATCAGAAAGGAGATAAATCATACTATAAAGAGATTATATTCAGACTTTCTGCAGTATAAATGTAAAATAAGGAAAGTGTTCGTTGCTTGTGATTTTTTTTGTTTGTTTTTTGTTTGTTTTAAATGCTGAGGGAAGTAATTGAAAGCATGAAGGTACAATAGCAAAACTACCTGAAGGTGGTTGTGTCTGGCATTCTTTGCAGTGTTTCAGTTGCTGATCTTCTGCAGGAAAGCTGGATTCCCCAGAGCCCTGTTGGTGTATCATAAGAGGAGCCCCACAAAGACTCAGAGTCATCCAGCACCTTCAGTACATCAACCCCGAAAGCTCCCCAGAGCCAAGAAGTGCAGAGTCAGCATGCAAATGTACAATTGAAATCTATACAAGCTCCAGGAGGTTTGGCTGGGGCATGGTCTGAGTTTTGCCAATGGTTTGGGGTCATTTCCTCTTGTTTTACCCAACCTGCTCTGGTCCACGCTTGGCCTTGGCCTCCACAGTGTGATCCTGCAGTGCAGGACTCAGCAGCAGGCTGAAGAGGCAATGTTCTGCCTGCTGCTGGTGCACAGATAGCATCTGGATATGTCAGGGCTCCAAGTACAATGATAGGAGGCATAAACAACTTAAAAAACAAAACAAACTCTTGCTATCGAAGTCACAAGGCCAGTTGTCCAGCACAACATTGGTCTCTGATTTTTGTATTTAATTTTAGAAGCCAAAACTAAATGTTTTAATTTTATATTATTTTCAACATAATGCTAATTTGCTCCAGATGTCTGCTCAGAACCAAACGCTGCCATTTTGCATAGAAAGCATGTGCGTCAGTGATTTATTCCAAATAGCTTCTATTTTACTGCATTTCATTTTATTCTCAATGAAGTACTTAACAACATGTTTCTCTTTAAGAATCTTACTTAATCATATAGATATAATTTTTTCAATTTACGTTTTCAGTTCTTTAGTGTGGTGGCCACAGGGTGTTTCTTAACCTAGAAAGATTAAATGCACATGTTGAAAGCTGCTCGTATTTGATTCTGAGGCACTTTCATTTCGAAGTCCTTCACGTAAGGCACAGAAGTGATTGTGGTTATACGGAGGTTATAGGGATTGTGGATACGGAGGTATAACTCTCAGGAAAACCTCTGCAGATACCTTCTAAACGTTGGATAATCATGCATGACAATAACATAATTTCATTGCTTTCAGAACTGCGGTCTGTGGAGAAGTGTTTAAGACTTTGTTTTATTGGGGTTCAGGAAAAAAAAAAAAAGAAAGAAATTTAATTTTCTTGTCATTTCTGGGCTACGGTTCAACATTTCAATTTAAAACCTATTTCCGTTGAGTTCCATTTCCAGTTTTCCCTCAAAATATTAGCTGAGAAAATGTCTTTTATTCAGCCATTTATTTATTTATATAGCAGCATATTAAAATAGTGTGAGGCAGCTCAATTTGGAGCCATTGTTACTTGAGCCCGGCTCATTGAGCCGTGCTGTGTGCAGGCTGCCCTGGGCCAGGTACGTCTGCAGCGTCCTCAGGAACTGTGCTGTGTGTGCCTGACCTGAGCCTGGGAAGCAAATCTGTGCAAGGTTCTTACCCTCATTGCCTTTTAAAGAGTGCCATGCATGTGAAGTCTGTAGTGAGTTAGGATGCTTCTGCTGCAGCCGTGCAATGTAAGTGTAGCGCACCGCTCTCCTCAGGTATCAAAGCCTGTGCTTCCTCCCCTCTAAAAACCATTTCATGCGTATAATCCAGTTTACTCTTAAGGTTCTAGATGGCAACCTGTGACTGTGGGATCTATACTTAGTGAAGTCATATGATTTGGAAGGCCGGTCATTCTCACCTTGAAATGTTGTTCATCTCTATTCATTTACATTTTCCCAGGGCATATACTTTAATCTTGGCTTTTCACTTCTAGAACCAACCTTGCTGTTATTCTACAATTGTATAGTTTATTACGCTGAATTGTTGACACAGCTGGTAGGGAGCTAAGTGCTGTGGTTTCACACAATAAAATTTTAGACAATGTGTAGCACTTCTTTTTCATACATATCATTTGAAAGCCATATGATTCACCAATATGTGTTATTGTTATCCACCCATGTGGGATACAATCTATTTTAAATTAGTGAAGTGCCTTGCTAAACTCCCTGTAAACAATAAGACTGTGGGAAAACATTAAGTGCTATTTCATTGCAGTCTTCCATAGAAGTATTTATTAGCGAATACATTCAAAATACTTCAATTAATGTTGATTTTAGTTTCTGATGCCAAAATCGCAGCGTAAGATTGTTTGCCCAATTCCTGAGAGCGTGCATTGTTTTTAGCAAGCATTTCTAATTGATGTGTTCATCCTGTCTCTCTTCAAATCTGCCATTGGACTCAGAATGTAAAGCAGGGCGGGCAGCTTGTCTGCCATTCTCTTTGCAGATCTCTCTCAAGGAGCTGGGAGTGTGAAGTGCCCCCACACCGGGTACAAATGGGCTGATGAACTCCCAGCAGGCGTGCAGTGCTTTGCTTGAAAGAGAGCGCTCAGCACGTTACTCGCCCGGCTCACAGAAGCAGGGTGTGTAATTTTTCATAACTGGGATAAAAACCCTCAGTGACATCTTTAGAATATGAATGCCATGCCTTTTCTTGGTTCTTTTATTCCTTCCCCCCCCTCATTTTCCTTTTCATCTCTTCTCCTTTCAATTCCATTAAGCTTCATTGTATAATAATGTATCACAGTGGACTTTTTTCAATTATGTTTTTGATTTTTTCCTGCTTGTTACTATAAAACTCCAGATGTTTTGAGACTTCATGGTTCTCTGGATATTTTTTCCTTTATTTTAATCTTCTTTTGTAACATGCCACACATGTGGTATTTTGGCCTTTTAAGATGCTACGCTATGCTAATCAGCTATAAGTTTGGGGGTGTTTTTTCTTCTTTTTGTAATGACTTTTTTTTTTTTTCCCATTCTTGCCGTTGTCCTTTGCTCTTTTTTTTCTCTTTAATTGCAACTGCGGAGTTCACATAAACAACGCTGCAGTCCTTGTGCTGCGTTCAGTGTTTTAAGCAAATCGTCTCTTCACTCTGATCCTGCAGGTCAGTTGTGAGTGCCCGTCAATGAAATCTGCTCTGCAAAGATCTGTCTGCTGTGTCTCACTGGGCAAGAGCTTAAGACCGAGTTTCATTAATCTTTCAGCTGAAATAGGTGTAAATAGATGCAAACTGGAATTAAAATGTTTTCTTTCACAGTTGGTTAACATAGTGATTTACTGATATGGAGGAGCAGAGTTTGAGGTTTTGTGTAGGAAGCTGTATTACTTGTTTAACCATCTCGAAGAACTGGAGAGAACTAGCGTGTTTCTTCTCTTTATGGTTCCTTGCTGGCACAGCTGGAGAAGGTTTTTAATTGATTTTGTTCAATTTTAGTTTTGTCCCAGTAAGAAGCAGATCTGGCTTCAGATATTGGAGCGGCGAATCTTGGATTGCATGTTGTTCTTTAATTTCAAATAAGTTGCAAGCTATTCCAAAAATCCCAGTACATAATAGCTTCCCAATTAGACAGGAGGAAATCAAGGGACCGGCATGTAGATTTTGGAAGAGGGGTCGTCTTTGCTTATTACACGACCGTATGAATTTTGCATTCTGTTTTTTAAACCGCTGCTCCATGCGATGTTATTTTTGCCTGCAAGCCATAATACTGCATTCAGTCCAACTGTAATGAGGTTTCAGAAAATTGTTTAGTTTCCAAATGACATATTTAGCAAAACCTTATGGCAGAATTTGTGGTTGTCATGCTTCTGATAGAAAGAGATCCCCAACTTTGCCGGTTCGTTCTCATATGTTGAGGCAAGTAAATGCATGTACTCCTGTTTTGACAAATGTTTATCCTTCTGCTTGATTAAAGGAGGATGACAAGAAAGATTTCAGGACTGGCAACAGGGTGTTGTGAAAATGATAGGATGCTTTGGTACTTTCCCAGTTATTTTGGCTTTTGCCAGCTCTGCTAGCTCACTGGGTACAAGAGGAAATAAATCTAGGAAGATTTCAGTGTTCCAAACGGCATTCCCACCTTTCCTGACGTGGTTATTTTCAATTACATGAAGAAGACTTTTGAGAGCCAAAACATGTAGCACTACCTCGGGTGGTGACACAGAGAGCAGAGGAACCCCATCTCAGGGGATGCTCACAGGTAGGATTTGGCAGTCAGGGAGGTCTGCTTGTGTGTGGAGGTCACCTCACATGCAGAATCAGCCCTGTTTGCTGTTGGAAGGCTGTTGGCTTAAATGTGACTGTTGTGGGCCAGGTCTGTATTCCTTGTGCACCTATAAGTCCTATTATGGGAGGGGAGAGGGGGGTGGAGGGTGGGAATGAGGAATGCAGACTTCAGGGCCTTCATTTCACCAGTATTTCCCAGTTTCACATTAGTTAGGAAATATGCAACCAGTCTAAGGACAAATAAGTAGCCAAAAGAATTGCCACTGTACAGTGTGTTGATGTCACATGATTAGTTGTAATTACCTTTAGAAGCCAACAGCATGAAAGATGCACTGTGTTTGTACCATGGCTGATAATCTTGGATTTCTCACTATGAAACCTTTTACCTTTTCTTGTCCTTCACTGTACAATTGCTGGTGTGATGTGGCTGAAGCCCAAACTGCTTGTTTATAATATAATTAATACAAGAATTATACCTATCAAATGCAGTATCATGGGGAAATGTCACTTTGCAAACATAAATTGTTCAGACTTCCAAAAAAAAAACCCAGAAATTGTCGGGTCCCACTGTGCCTGTACTGCTCTCCTCCATGGTTGTTAGTGCAGAGTGAGAAAAGCAGCACCTACCACTTGAAGTCTGTGACAGGGTGGACTGTGATGGGATTCTTTGGGAAGGAGCTCAGTCCTACGGGTTACTTTTTGTGCACGCAGATAGTTCTGTTCAGTTTAATGGAGTTCCTCGCATGAGTCATGTTGCTTATGAGCAAGTATTTCCTTTACGCTGTATAGCTACTATAGAGAATTAAAAATTAATCCAGTCAGGTGTTTGCTAGAAAAAGCAAATCTCCAAATCAGATCTTTGGATTCTGGTGTTGGATGTATGGACTCGAGTACTTAAGTTACTGACATTTGTAACAAATTGGAGCCTGGTGTGCCTCCTGCCACGTTACCAACATTAGACTCAGTGTGCTTCAAACATTGATGCTATTTTAAGAGTGGTGTGACTGTTTCCTCCCCTCCAGAAGGGACACACAGCCTCACAAGATCTTTTTTCTCATAACGTGTTTTCCAATAAAATTTTCCCAATTTTGTAATCAGCTGGAAAGAAAGAACATTTCACAATGTTCATAAGGCCTGTAGATGTTTTGACCAGACATAAGATTTCCTATTGATAGTATTAAATGCTTTGGAATGAAATGTTTTGGGTTTTCCATCTGTGGGCTGTCTGAGATGTCAACAGCCAATATGACCTGCTCTTTCCCTTTTAGGCCTATAAATAAAAGGCAGCTTGTTTAACAGATCTTGCAGCAGAGAGCAGAGGTGTATATTAATGAGCTTTCTCTAATGGCACACTGGACCTATTTAGCACTACGACTGTGAAGGCTTCTCTTTTTCAGTCATAACTCATTTCCTAAGAAAATGTCAGCTATTGCTTCACCTTATGGTCTGAGCTGTTCAGTTTGTAGTTTATTTCTTCTGATCTGCACCACTGACAGATATTCTAGACATGACTGTGATTAAATATGCTTATGAAAACGGTAAACATTTGATAATATAAGCCCTCGTGGGGATATGCTGTTATTTCTGCGTGGCAGCATTCTCAGGTGCAGTCAAAGCACGATGTGGAAGCAAAGAAAAAAAGCATTTTAAGCAATTACAGTTATTAGATTAAATAGTTTTGTTAGGAAAATTGTGATGTGTTTAGATCACCGTGAGATAATTCAGTGTTTTCATAAATATGCCTTTGAAATGCCTGATATTGCGGCGGTTATATTCCAGTGAGACTGTAGTGTAAAATAAAGATAATGCACGTATTTCCATCTGGCATTGAGCTCATTTAGTCCCGTACATTTCTACAGCACTTTTTTTCCTTGTAGAAGCCTGATTCTAAAATCACATTAGCTATAAAATCCAGTAACTACATCACGCTATTTATTGCAATCATGTGGCATTGTTTTGAGTCTGTACTCAGATGTGCATAGCAGTGTCTGAAGAGCACCTTAACAGGCTCACAATAAAGACAAAAGTACTAATGGCAGTATAATTAGTTTTTAAGAGATGAACTTGCTTAAGAGCATGTAGACTTTTACAGACTTTGAGGCTCATGCAGTGGTTGTTACTGTTATCAAAGGCATCAAACACCAACAAAATGTTTAAAATTGTAGGATTATGCAATGACAGATTGGGGCCAGATGTCTGGGAGATACTGTCAGTAGCCTTCTCAGTTGGTCAGATAGCTCTCGCCATCCTGAAGCCCTTTGGAAACTGAACATTTGTTCTTTGTAGTCAGAACTTAGACATGGCAGGGACTGGTGGCTCTTCCTGGTGGTTGTTTGAGGAGGAGGATCAGGTTGTAGGCTGTCACTGTAGGGATTCTGGTGCTTGAGGAAGCTGGAGTAGTACCCCATTACAAGTTATCCGGCATAATTGAGCTGGATAATACAATTAATAAAGATTAGTAAATAAAATAATTAAGAAAAGCCACCGAGGTCCAGGCATATGTAGTGAGTGAGTGTTGCTACTATATAATCTTGAGATTCTGCATTAGCACCAAAAAAAGGCTGCTGACCACAGTAAGAGTATTGCTGTAGCTCTGAGCATTTATGGTAGGGCCTGTTCCTTCTCTTCCTTAAGTCCTGATCCAGCAAACTCTTAAACATGTGCACTCTCATGTGTTTCAAATTATGCTTGTGTTTAGATGTTTAGGACATTTGCCATTGGAATTTTTGCTACTGACATCAATGGGAATGAAGCTGGACCCCTAATTAGTTTGGACTATTCTACATACTTTCCTACTTTGCATTAGGCTGTAGATATAAAGCTGAAGACTGATAATCCGCAAGCTAAATGTACTGAGCTTCGTGACTGAACAGCTGAGAAATGCCTTCTGTGTGCTAACAGCTCTCTCCAGCCCTGAGATGGTGGGTAAGAAGGATCAGGTTGTAGGGTGTCACGGTAGGGATTCTGGTACCAGCAGTCTATAAGGTCTGCTAAGGACCCATTAACAAGGAGTGTTGTTATGTGACGTTTTACCAAGCTATGCTTTTTTTTTGAGGCTTTGTCTGTCAGAACCTGTGAGCCCTTGGGAGTAGGTTCTCTTGAGAGGCAAAAGCATGTCATAAGGGCTTACAATAGTGTTGGGGGTGACTGCTCAGGTAGGGGATGAGGAATTGCATGTGCAAGTGAGAGAGCATGAAGAGCTGAAGGGCAAAGTTTGCTGCCTGAATAACTCGAGGTCTGATCTCCAGCTGCCTCGTAGTCAACTATCAGTGAGAAAAACTGAGAAGAGCTGCTCCACTGAGCTGAAAGGGATGTTTGTTCTAAGGGGATGATATAACTGTGTGGGCACTACACTGATCAGAGAAGTGTGAAGAAATGTAGTGATAAGAAAAGAAAGTGATCTGGTTCACAAAGAGGAAAAGGTCTTCAGCACCTCGGCACAGTAAATCCAGAGGTTGTCTTTGGCACTCTATTATATTTGCACATTTCAGTGCATCGATCTGAATCCTTTGCCAGATTTTTAGTACTATTTAGGATGGTAAAAACCATAGTGTATAAGTGACTGAGAAAGGCAGAAGTTTGCAGTTTGTCTGGAAACCCTCTGTGGGGGTGTCTGTTTGCTGGAGTGCATTGATGTGTTTTATCTCCTGAGTGCAGAGCTGATCTCCATCTAGAGACAGAACACAGTCTGTGAAATGATGCACTGCATTGAGAATACTAATTACTTTGTTCAGATGCTTAAGACACACCCAGATCTTAGCAGCTATCAATGCATAGCTTTCCTTGGCCTAATGGTTTGAAATTTTATTTATTTATTTATTCCAATTTAATTTGAAACAGCTAGTTTGGTTATGAATACTGTGCAGCATTTTATTGCTAAGTTCCTTAATGAAACGGGTGCTTAAGAGCTCAGAATTGCTCAGGTTACTGGCTGGCTGTATAAACGCTGAGAACAGATCTTAATGATAGAGCTGGTAAAGAAAAGGGTGCAGAATGACAGCAGAGGTCCTTCAGGTTGATCTTCAAATGGCTCAGGTCTTGTAATAGTCTGTGCTCATGCACTTCAGTGTATTGCATTTCAGACATCTGAAACCAGGTTTACCCACCACAAACAGCTCCTCCTGCTCTCTCTGTAGCAGCTAATTGTTATTGCCCGCAGTGGTTCCTGTGCCAATTAACATCTGAGAGAGCTCATCAGAACACTTGTTCTCTCTTTGAGTTTTCTACACTGGCATCGTGTCTTTAAGGGTTCCGTACTTCAGACAGAACGTGTGGGATATTTATAACCCATGTATTATTGTTGAGCTACACACCATGTCTTCAGTGACAGATTAAATGAGCAGCACAAAATGTTGTGTTTCATCCATAAATTTCAACAGATGTTTGAATGTTGGTTGATTTATTACACGTCCAGCTTGGATCTTACACTGTTCTCATTGTGGCTGCGCATGGTTTATTTAATACTGCTTTACAACCATTTTTTATGACTTTTTTTTTTTTCCAGTTTGAAGGGTGCAACAAGGCATTTTCTAGGCTTGAGAACCTTAAGATTCACCTCCGAAGTCACACTGGGGAGAAGCCGTACCTGTGTCATGCCATGATTGATGGCACATATTTATAAGCTGAGATGGTCAATGCGTGAAGAGGCCTAAGACACAGTTCTGAACAAGACTGCCCTCGCAGGAGCGGTCATTTATAACCGCTCCAAAGGTGTGACTTCAGGTATTAAGAATATTATATCACTGCTAGAAAAATGGGAGAAGAGACTGGGGGGAAAAAAGATGCATTTTCTCTCCCCTGAAACAACTCTTGCTTAGTGTTACAGATTGGCGACAGGAAGAACTACACCCTCATATCAGCAGATTCCTCTTGCTTCCCGCTGTTCACTCTCACTCTTTCCTGATAAACTGCCATTATTCCCTTGTAGAAGCCCTGTCAGCTTGGACTGACACCCATGGACACGTGCAGTTGGGCAGTCGTGGGACTGCAGGCATAGCAGCAGCTCAACATGTTGATTGTCTTAATTCTGGGATGGAAGTATTTGGAACTCAGACTGCACAGATGAGTCCCAGTAGCAGAAGAAATTGCTCAAACTTAGTGCTTAGTGTGGTACACCCTTCCAGTGCCTATAAGCAGAGGGTCTGTCTCTAAAGGAGGTAAAGTTGATATTCTGTTAGAATGCCCTTCTTTTGCACTGTGTAAAGTAAATTAGTTTTGACTTCAAGTAAGTACCAGTTTGCTTCTTAGTGACTCAACAGGAATGATTAATGGCTCGCTGCAGACTCACGTGGAATCTCATAGTAAAACTCATCTCCCATAGCTTGTGCCACATGTTAAAGTGTCCTAGAGGATATGGCAATGGCTGGGTTGATCCCAACATGCTTCAGGTTAGGTTGCAGTATGCTGTTGTGTTGCAGAGTTGGGGTATGAGGGTGAGGGGAGCTGGTGGCCCTGCAGTAAGGCAGCATGAGGGTCTGGGAGATACTGAGAGCAAGAGACACCATGTGTCAAACCAAGCATGAGTGCAGGCGTTGTGGTGAATAAAGATGTAGGACAGGGAAAACTCCATGAGGAACTAACCTCGTAAACCTCAGCAAGTATGCTTCAAGCAGGGGCCTCTTCCACAGCTGGTGTGAGCATCAAGTGAATATATGGATAAACTGAGGGTAGGTGGAATAAGCCATACTTTAAATAGGCTTTAAAAGAAGGTCTAATACAAGAGTGAGTATGGGGTGCCCACTCTGTTTTCCAGCTGGTGAGGCATGACAGAAATGCAGGGTGACAGGAAATCTGGTTTCAGATTATTGTCTCATAGGTTGGGTTTGAGTGCATGGATTGTGCTGATGGACACAAGGATGTGTGGGGTGTTCGCATTAAAATATTCTTGCTTCTCTTGAGGGCCTTGCTGACTGTGGTTTTCTTCTCATAAAAATAATAACCGAACAGTAGCTAAGAGCCAGGTACTTTGGTGCTCTGTCTTCTTCACCCATTCTAGGCAAATAATGGAAATGATCCTCAGTAGCTGGAACAGTAGAGAATAGCTCTTTGAGGTCACTAAAATATTCATAAACTGTTCATTGGTGAGACTGTAAGACAAAAAAAAAATGTGTGTTTACTGGCTGCAACGCTATTGAAACTTATCTTTTGAGAGTTTTTGAGCTTTTGGGGTGAGCTTTGAATAGGGGCCATTAAAATTAGCTGAAGTCTAAGATCCTTAGAGAGCACAGATCTCTTCTTAGAATCCCCAGTTTCCTCCGAGCTGTTCTGCCAATATACCTGAAAGGCATGGGGAGATACAGCCCAAGTGTGAAATGACTCAGTACATCTGAGTCACGCTGGTGTCTGCCAAGCCTGGGAATAAACGTGTGAACAACAAAGATTTGTGGGAATCTATTGTATTATAAAACGGACTGAAACCACCAGCAGAATAATGGAATTCTCACAGCGTAGCGTCCCAGCTACTGACTTACTGTTTTCAGATGAGGCTTTGACAAATAAATCCCAGCATCACCTGGGAACATCTGACTTCTTGAAACTCCTTCTGTCTGGTTTTCAGTGCAGAAATCGAGCTGTTTTCACTGGCTGGTTGACAAATGTTCTGTCTAGTGGGAGACAGAGTTGATGTGGTTCATTCTCATGCTTTTGGATCTGTCAGCAGCTGAGGACTCATTGTTCATGAGAGGTTTTTGACTCATTTGAAGGCCCTGACAAAGTTGGCTAGAATCTGACCTTAGTGGTTCTACTCTGCAGTCACACAGAAACAGATGCTGACGTTCAGCCATTGCTTATCCACCCAGAGAGCTGTCACACATTCTCTGTGGCTCCAGATTTTCCACTTGTTTTCTGCGTGTTACATGTCACTCGAAGGGTTTGGGACAAGTGCCATCCAGAGCCCTGCCAGTAAAGTAGGACACGTCAAAGCACAGCTGACTCACAGCCCTTTTCCTGAATGTGTTACCCTGCACACAATGAGCAAAATAGGGAAGGTGAATCCTACAGAAAGAAGGCAAATAAAATAGCACAATAGAGTGTGTGAGGAGTGCTGTGCTGTATCTGGACACTGTGGAAGCTGGCAAACCTCATCTGCCCCCCCACAACCTTCAGAGTACAATGGCAGTGGATGTTCTAGTCCTTCTGTGTGTATGTATCCCAGTGAGCAAACCTCTGTGAGGTGTATGGCAAGTAAACTTAGAAAATAGCCTAAGTATATAGCTTAAACTTAGAAAATAGCCTAAGTATATAGCCTAACCTCTGTGGATGATGTAACTTCTGTTATGCCCCAGCAGAAGTGTGCTGTTCTATGCATGTGTCGAGGTGGGTGTGGGGGACAATGAAGGAGTCAGGGACTTACTGCGTGCTCCTTTCCTTGCTTATTTTATTTTGCAACCTGATGTATGTTTGTTCACAGGCATGTACAGTGGTTCCAGCGCTAACCATAATGGTCCCTCACCAGGTATACTGCCGCCTCCTCATGACATCCCTTCAAGACACCATCCTCTTGACTCTGCCCTTTCCAGTCCACATCACCATCAGTCGCCATTGGAGAGTGCCAGGGAAGGGTATGTGTTGTGAAACATGCTTGGCTTGTGTCTGGCGTAATAATTGCTAAGTAATTGTTTATTACACTTTGCATGGATGCTGCTTGAATGAAAAGTGCTGACCAAAAGTAAGCTGTATTGTTTGCTTTAGAATCATAGAAAATTTAATTTGAAAGGGACTTCATCTCATCCATCCGCCAAGCAAAGCGGGGCAAACTTTGATGTTACTGTCGACTACTCAGGTCCTTGTTTTGGTCTTCAACAAAATACAGAGGTTTCTTTTCTTCATAAAGTGCAATTGCATTTAATGTTTTTATAGCTCTTCCTCGGTGGCTTCTTGTAGGTTTGGATAAATGCAGAGGACTTTTCTCAGCTACAATGTAAAAATTCTCAAAGGGTAAAAAAGCATTGCTATGACTCACTGGGAACCAGGTAGTGTTTGCCTTTGTAAGACTTACTTTGTGCCAGAATGGCAGGCATTCTCACTTCCTTGTACTCTGTTAGGACTTTCTGTAATACACCTTTCAGCTGCGTGCATTAAGCAGTAAGACCTTAATCAGGGAAGGATATATTATCACATTGATTATGTAGGTTGCATTGCTACAGTATGTCATATTTCTATACCTTGTTTTGAGGATCTCAAAATGTCTCAACAGTAAAGAATGTCTACAATCCACAAAAATCTGCTCTCATCCTAGAAGCTTCTATGATGCCTACACTGATGCAAATCAAGTATAAAACATGCATTCTTTTCTTCTGAGCATTTTGGACAGGGAGGGTACTCTGCTTTTGCTTTAATGATGGGAGCCTGAGACACTGAGAGATCAAAAGACATTTTTTAGGTAATAGGTTTAAGTTCTTTAGTAAAGCCGGCAATGGGAGTGTGGATTTTTTCCATCTTTGTTCAGTGACTGTCTCACCCTTTCTTCTATATGGGGAAAAGAAAGCCCAGAAAGATTTTTAATCATGCTTGTTTATCAATGGACAGAAAGCAGAGTGTATAGAAAATTACTTACAGAATGAGGAACTGAGTTTCTCACTGAGCTCTTCCAGACATTCTGATCATCTGCTTAGGCCAAAGCTCCCATCAAATGGTCTCTGCTGTTCTCAGTTTTAGTGGAATAAATACTCATTCTCAGAGAAGAAGGCACTGCTGATTTATTATCTCAGTGCTTATATAGTTAAATAATGCAAAGTCTTTGCAGAAACACTGTAGTTAATGTCCTATGACAAAATATAGGGCTGAGATGAAAATAAATTTAATTATGAACCAAACATCAGGAAGTGGAGGCTGGAAGATCATGCCCAGTCCCAGTCCCTTGCTGTATGTGAATTATTTACGCTTACATTTTTAATGACTGCCAAAATCAAGCCCATACATGACATGTTAATTGCTAATACAGGAAGCTTGGTCTGAACTAATAGCCTTTGAATTTCATTTAGCACAGTTTTGTGTGAAGCATTCATTCACTCAGGCAGGAAAAATCACTTGATAATCTAATATTGGAGCCACTGAATTCTAGAACTGTTATACCTTTGCCAGTTCATAGCACTGTGCCATGACTTATATAAAATAGACAGTCTACAATAGGAAAGAAACATCTAACACTACCTTTTTTCATCTGAACTGCTCTGGCTTTCTGGCACACATCAAATGTTTTGCCTCATTTGTCAGTTGTCTCAGCATTCATCTTTAAGTAAATGCAAAGAATTTCTGTACTGTGAATCAGTCTGATGACAAGGCTGGATTGCATAGTTCAAGTCTGTGGAATGAACCAAATGATTACTATCAAGAAATCTAATTACTGAGTCATCAAATGTGTAAGATGCCAAAATCTACACAGGGCAGGGTACAAGTAGTGTACTCAAGTTTGACAGAGGATTTTGAGTTTTATTTGAAAGCTTTTTATTTTTTTAAATGAACAAAATAGGAGCTGTATGCTGTGCTGTCCGCTGCCAAAGTCAACACCACGTGCAGCAGTCAATTTTCCCAAATGGTTTACTGAGACATTCAAATAGTTTGACAAAATTATCTAATTCACTTGAAAATGTTCTAACAAAATCTGACTTCATTACCAAATGTATTTATACTGGCATTATACAATACAGAGAATATGTTTTCAGATTCTAGCATAAAGCGTGTGCTAGACCAAATCATTTGACTTTAACTCATATTGCTATTAATTAAAATGAAATACTTTGGAATGCTTTGGCATCCAGAAAACAGGTTTGTCATGATCCAGGTTGAAATACATACTTATTTTTTATTTCAGGTATCTAAGTGTTACATTTGCATTTCTTGTAGCATGTGCCATGTAGAATTGATCTCATTTTGCCCATTACAAAAGTAGCCCATGTTGATTAGTTTTAGCAATATAAAGATGGAAGTATAGCTTTTAATATTAAGTCCTATGTGAACATTGCACTTTCTCTCTGCTGGTTTGTTTTTTTTTTTTGCTGGTATTATCCAAGATGTCTAAAAAACAAACGTTGTTGCATTTGCAAATTCGAGTTTAAGATATTTACAGTGATAAATGATCAGTGTAAATGAAACCGATCTGACTGAAGTTCAGTAAGTGGTGGCACAAAGTTAAGGATCTGCACCAATTTAACTTAATGGCCTAACAAAGTCACTTTGTAGGATCTGAACAGCCTCTCTATAGGTGAATCTGAAGCCTTCGTGTCGCTTATAACAGCACTTATGTTCTCCAGAGTAGCTGGGGATGCTGACAAATAATAACTTTACCAAGAAGGTGATGTGTCTCCAAGGAAAAGGAAAGTGAAACTTTCTTTTATATACACTGCTGTGGTAATTTAGGTCATTTCTTCTCTGTAAACACAACAGTAAATGAAGAACCAGTGAGATTAAGGCATTTCTAATGTCCATAGGTGGTGATTAATGAGAGCGTTGAATCCAGTCTTATAATTGTTGTGAGCTTAATATCAAAGGTTAAGTAACCAATGTTAGACGAAAGACACAACTCTCTTTTATCCTGGTTTCTCACCAGCTAACTGCAACCGGTTCAGACCATGCTCCAGTCTTCCCTGAAGAGCCACTTACCCATACAAAATCACAAGAAACAGGACTTAAGACCAATCAAATGAAAAGAGACATTTTAATCAGGCTACTTAAACATTAGAATTTTTGTTTGCTTTCTTGTTAGCACCTGTTAATTCAAATACCACAGAAATACTTCACTGTAAAGAGATCTCTGTTAAAGGTCTAGTCCTTAATTTCCCATTACTTAAAGTAAAACAAGGTACACAGAGCCTCCCTTTCTGCTCCACAAGGGAACACCAGATTCAAAATTCCTCATATTTTTAAGGCTGAAAAAAGCATGCAAGTTGAAATCTTGTGTGGTAGGTTTTTGTTTGTACTGTCACGCACTTTGGCAACAAGAGGGTGTAAGCCAGAACCCACCCACATTTCAGCCCCATAGGTTACACTGCCAGGAGCCTCCATTTGAAATCAGAATCTGGTCCCTGCCCCTGCTCTGTGAGCTGTGGAGCTGGCAGATGGCCTCCTCCAGCCACCCCAACCTCTGCTCTGTGGCCCTGTGTTCTGCTCCTGTTGCTGACAGGCATACTCAGGTCCTTGGGTACTTTCTCATTAGGTGGAGTGGGACTCAAATAGTGGCTATGAGTTTCACTGTTGTCTGCAAGCAGCTCATCTTCTGCTGATGACTGTATCTGATATGAGATACAAGAAATTGCTCCAAACCAGTAAAAGACTCCTTTCAATAGGCTACGTGAATTCCTTGATCTGCCAGAGTCCATGGCCAGACCTGAAAAATACACGTGTACCTAATTCTCATTACCGTCAGTGATGATTGCATGTCTTCACTACTGATGGCTGAATTTCAAGTTTGTGAGCTTGTGTTGTGAGGAGGAATTGGCTCATTGATCGAATCTTTGTATGAAACAAACTTTTACTCTTGAAGTACTCAGAACTGAATACCTACACAGTCTTTATAACAGTTCCTAGTACCAAGGAGATGCATCATTCATTCATTGTGCATTCCTCTGGAGAATACTCTTCACTTATAATAGAATACACAAGTCAGTGTTTTAGACTTTCTTTCAAAAGCACTAAAACCAATAACAAGAAACAGATATCTCTGACAGCTGAAAACATTTTCAATGGAGGAAGCCAAGAACCCATCATAATTTATCTCAGTGTTATAGACCTGAGCACGCAAAAGGGGCATCAGTACATCTGTCCAAAGAAAGAACAATGTACAGGTGCGGAGCTGAGGTTCGTGTAACAAAGAAAATCAGTAATTAAAAGCATCTGGTTTCAAATCCCAGGCCATTTATCTCATTGTAGAAAATGTGATCAGAATTCATTTATAATCATGTCCAGATAGACTTGTATAGTTTTTCCCCCTTAAAGCAAAATTAGCATTAGAATAGACTGACTTCAACGATACAACAATGTAGGGCTTGATCATGGGGTAAAATATTGTTTGACCATCAGCAAAAATTGATGGGCACGTATTTCATTTCTGTTTCCAATAGGGCTGGATTGACATATGTTAGAGAACCTTACCCCAAAAGTGAGCGGTAGCTGTGATCACAGAGTCACAGAATGGCTGAGGATGACAGGGACCTCACAGTCTGTCGGGTCCAACCCCTGTTCAGGCAGGACACCAGAGCAGGATGCCCAGCCCACACCCAGGCAGCTTTGCAAGGTATCAAGGAGCCCCCACAACATCTCTGTTGTGCCAGAGCTCCATACCTGCAGAGCACTGACGTGCTTCCTGGTGTTCAGGTGGAACCTTCTGTGTCCCACTTTGTGCCCATCACTTCTTGCCTGGTAGTGGGCACTACTGACAGGAGCCTGGCTCTGTTCTCTTCGCCCTCACCCTTCATACATGGAGGAACATTGATAAGATCTCCCCTTGATGATTGCCCAGAGTAGACCTGCTGAGCAGAACTATCTTAGTGTGATATTAAAGACAGTTAATAGATTAGGAGGGAGTTTAAATGAACTGGTCAGAGTAAATCAAGAAACATGTAAATGGATTTAACCACAGCTCATCTGTATCAATGATTTTAGCTGTTTCTGGTTTTTATCTGCAGGTAAATCATATGTTTAACACCTGTAAAGCTGATTTTTTCTTTTTCCTTTTGGTTTTCAAAGCAAAACCTCTTCAGTTAGGTGTAAGTTACATACACCAAACACAGCAGTTTGTCATGGTGTAACAAGTCATTATCTTAACATCTCTCACTGTTCAGTATAGTGTCTTTTACACTGTAAACTTGAAGCAAGCAGCACCAGCAACCTGTAAAGAGTGTGTACATGTGGAAGTGTCTTGCTGCATACTTGCTGAAGAATAATGACCTTAAATGAGTAAAATAAGACAGAGAAGTCAAGCATGCAGTACATGCCAATATCTGTGTTTGATTGCATGTCTTTCTAATTTACTTCCTGGTAATCATTTGAACTTAAGGCTGTGCTTTTAATCTAAATATGTTTTGATGTTAACATAGAACAGTCCTTGTTTGCAAAGATGTGTGTCTCTTTCTGTAGACAGTGAAGTGGGTTACAAAATACTGAGTTATGTTGTACCCCAACTATGAGACTTGTGCACGTATTTGTTAGAAAGATTGCGAGTGTTTTAGTAAGGCACTCTGGACCTAAAGAGAGCACCAGGAAAGGACTCCTTTGGGTTCCTGAAGCTGTTTTCAAATCACTGCTGACTGGTATTATTATTTTAAAGCAACTAAATGACTTAAGAGTCTTAAATCACGTTAAAAGCTCCTTTGGATAGTGTTCCCCATAATGTTTGTGAAACCCCTCTTGTTCTGGGTGTGCTCACATACTCACTTGTTGACACTGCTCAGGGAGAGGGCAAGTATAGAATAAGATAGAATAAGGTAAGATACAGAACTGGATTAAAGCAATCCATTGATTCTGTGATTCTGTAATAAAATGGGAGGCATTACTTTTGGAGTGGTGTTTGTAGTTCATACGTATCTAGAAGCTAGGAAAGAGCTGGCATTTCCTTAGTCCTACTTTAAGATGTTATACCTGGAGGTTCACACACCGTGTTAGCAGCAGAGGCCAAGCCTCCCAACAGCAGCCAGTGGGTCAAGCTGGCTACAGCAAGAAAACAGAGAACAGGATCACGGTGTCCTATCTTGCAGTCATAGAGCAGAGACTGAATATCATACAGACTAACAACTTGTTTGCTCACTGTTTATACAAAGGGGTAATAAAATGCAGTGATACCCAGCAAGGTGCTTTTCAATGAAGGATTTATTATATATCAGGGAGGGAGGGGAAGAGGAGAAAGGAAGAAAGAAAGAGAAAGAAAAGATTCCTTGCATTCCAGAAACGTAGCCAGAGGCACCTGGCAGTGATTAGCGCAAAGGTTCACCGAACTTCAGATAGAGTCTGTCTTGAAAAAAAAGAGAAAAAAGCCCAAACCCAAGTGAACGGTGTAACTGTTTCCTTAGCACGTGCTGACAGAAATTCCCGTAGGGCAAGACCCAGAACAGAAACACGTGGCAAGAGATTGGGCGCTATCCAGAGAGCAGATTAGCGGAGCTTTACACATCGTTTTTAATATTATGGGAAGAGATGAAAATCAGTGTTAACTTTTTTCTTTTTTTTTTTTTTTTTTCATTTGAAAAAATAATTTCCTGGTCCTGGAACTCAATTGGACTTTCTCACAATATAAGTAACTGTAATGCCTGGGGAGAGAACTTATGAATGAAACGGTCGGCATGCTGGGTTTTATGGCAGAACCTGGTTCTATGGAAACACCTCAGATTTGTAACTAGCTGCAGTGCTCTGTAGGTAACTTATGCTGAAACATAGAGCTTCTTTGCTTTGTGCTTTTCATGCTGTCGCTTTATTATATACTTTTCTTCCTACTAATGCTAGTTTTTAAAACCTCTCAAATTCTATATAGTGGGATGTGTCAATATGGCATACATGAGAGCTGTGTTACAGTATGGTCTTAAACCCCCAGATATATTAAAAGCTATTTGAGATAAAGGACAGATGTTTTTCAGTCTGGATTTGGTCCTTTTTTCACTGAAGTCAGTGGGATACGGGTTGAGGTTCTTTGTCTTGCTTAGGAATCTGCCAATCAAACCATCATGTCATTAAAAAACCCTCAAAACCAGACAGTTTTCATATTGGTAACATCCTGATCTCAGATATTTCTATTTTGTGGTTACACTTCTTTCTTAGTTATTATTCAAGAATCTTAGATTGAATTATTTTCATTATTTTTCAATTTTCAATTCAATTTAAGCATTTTCTGCTTAAGCACTCTGCGTGTGGCTTTTGGCACTTAAGACACGATGAACCAGATGATGAAAGTACTCCTCTTAAAACAGCTCTAAATCTGGCTTTACAGTTTCTTACTCTGTTAATTTGTCCAGGAACCGTTACTGAGCAGACTGGCAAAACTGAAATATAAAACTATTTCTTACTCAAAATTAAGTACTGTGGCTGAGTATAGAAAACATACATTACCATGTTGACAGAAAGGTCAGAAAAATCAATGTCCATATGCATTTATTGTGGGTTCCTTATCTTTCAAGATTATTGGAACATGACGTTTTGTATTCATTGTGAAAATACATGATTTTTTGTGCACCACAGTCTACAAGGAGAAACCAAAACTGGAGGCAGGATAAGTAAACTGAAAGCAAGTTAACAGTACTTGTAGACTGGGAAGTGTCTTCAGTAGAGATTGCTGCTCATAGCATTTCTACATAGTTCATTCATATACGTCTTATCATTTAATCTTAACATTTCTAATATAAATACATGATGTTAAAACAATCACAAGAAAATGTAAGTCTTTCTGCGACTTCTGTTTGAGATTCTTAAAGGTCTGTGCTTTTTAGAATGAGGGGGCAGAGATTAATAATTTTATATTAAAATATTTACATATTTACATATTTATATTAAATATTTTGGCTTTTAATTTAATAAAATCCGTCTGTTAAGATTCAGAGTTCTGTGTTTCCACTGCTGTGAGTGGCAGATGCTTTGCAGTAGAGGTGAGGAAGCGGCTCGTGGTCTGTGTCTACCATTTGTGTTAGTGACTCTTCTTGGACAGGATCTCATCAGACTTCAGGAGCTTATCTAAGAAGGGCTGTGAAACCAAGTAATTTCAGATAATGTTTAACACAGTACAGAAATGTTTGTGGCATCATAGACAAGGGATGTTATCAACTTAGGATCAGTTCTTCCAATACTATTCTGTCAGTTCTGTGGGTGATGGAATTACAAAAACAAGATTTTTCTGATTTGTCCTTTTACTTAATTGTCTACTGTTGCATCCTCGGGAGAGGATTGCACTAGGCTTGCAATTCCATCTGAAATCGTAGGTCCCTCAAGACTAGTATTATGTCTTCAGCGCCATCCTACACGTGGTGCTTCAAAGGGAATCTGAAAAACTCCCAATACCTGGTCAATCACGTGAAGTTGTATGATGAGTGAAGAGTGAGAATTCCTCTCTGATTTCTTGGGTGATCAGTTTACATCCTGAAACACGAGATTTGATTACCCCTTGCTTAGCATGGAAACGTAGGTTTTGGCCATTAAATTATTCACCCTGTTTGTAAAAAACCTATCTTGACTGTTTGACTCTGTGACTTTTACTATTCTAGTATATCTTCAACTGCTTTTAACTCCTACAGTGATTTAATGCATTAAAACAGAAAGGAGCTCTTCTGTATTCAGTGTTGATGCATAATACCTCTAATTTCTCCAAATTTGGTTTCACTTTGCATCCTGCTGTCCACATTCTGAGTATATTCAGATCTTTCTCTTCCTAAGCTTTAATTATCTCACTGTGTCCTTAACATCTTAATCATGCACTCAGGCTCGTCCAACCGAGCCAGGCCTGAAATGAACTGGTTTCTTTGCATTGTCAGTAGTGTTAACAAGACAGGAAAAAGATGTATCTTCTCAGACAGAAAGATTCAGGATAATTGGGAGCCCTTAAATTTAATGAATTAAGGAAAGATTTTATTTTTTTTTTTCATGTATGTGCGAGTATTTATCTATAAACTGCCAATATAACTATATAGAGGTGCAGATATATATTAAAAGGTCCCCAAAGCACCTGCAGACTTACCAAGTTATGCAAGTTACAATTAAAATAAAATATATGGCATATATTTATTATTAATATACAAACCAAAGCAAACTGTGGTTGTAGTACAGCATTAACAGGAAATGTACAGGCTATTAGTTACTGAAACATATGCCTGAGCTACTGCCTCGGAATTTTTAATGTATCCAGCTGAGTTTCTGGCTTAAATAGTTCAGTGTTTCCCCTTCCATACAAAGGCATTTCCTTTTAAGCTATTGAATTTGTATCAGGAATGATTCTGCCTATCCTTTAACAACTTGAGTATCACAGCAACATGATCAGTAGACAAACATTTAGGACGGAATTAAAGGCAGGGCACTGGTGGCTGGACAGTTAGTTGATGAAAAACTCCTTGAGTCTGCCAGAGGACATGTGCACACAGAGAACAGTATTTTAGGGGCCAGCTGGCGCTGTTGGCATTGTGATGGCTACTTTAGGGAGACAAATTCCCATATTAGCCACTTATCCTAATACAGATTTTCCTGCTGAGCAATGCTATTTCCTAGCTAAAAATGTGCCCTAACTTATGGAAAACATGAAATTCCCTATTTGGGAATTTGAGACTGAGGAGAAAGCAGTCGATTTCACGATTACCTGCTCGAAATGTGTGAAAATCTTCACACAGAGAAGGCAGAGTGCTGAGCATTACACAGGGCTCTCAGGGTCTCAGCCCTAGTTGCTGCACTACAGGTTACTAGGATACTGGCTGCCTGCAGGCAGCAATGTTTGCTGAGCCCCAGCACTGTGCCGGCAAAGCAAGTGGAAGCAGGGAGCTGGCAGCCCCACACCTCCTCACCCTGCTGCCTCCTGGCCTGGTGCTGGTGTGCCTCCCTCCTGCTCCCAACAATCCATTGCGAAGGCTTTG
The DNA here is from genome assembly GCF_054131305.1 of Coturnix japonica. NCBI lineage: Eukaryota > Metazoa > Chordata > Aves > Galliformes > Phasianidae > Coturnix > Coturnix japonica. Next base: position 1,064,511 of record NC_140702.1, read on the forward strand.
AGGCACAAACCCTGGCAAACCTTTGAGCTCATACAGAGCAGGCTCAGGAATCCTAACACAGGCAGTCACAGAGTGCTCGCTCACCAAAAGTATTTTCCTCCCTCATTCAGAGTGGTTTCTGGCTGGTCCAGCCTTGGAGTCTTCAGTACATCTTTTGTTTCTCTTTAAAATGTGTGTGCGGTCATTATCCATATAAATGTCACTATCATGATCTCTTCTGGCTGTTATCCTTCCAAAGAAAACAACTGCAATCTTTGTAATCTCCTTTCAGATAGAAGTATTTCCTGGCTTCTGTTAGCATTTCTGGCATGTCAAAGACCACGTCTCCATGTGCCATTTGAATGGGCTGGTGGCCGTTCTGTCACTTGTGGTCGTGCTTTACCAGAACTCCCTGGCAGCATCGGATGGGACTGTAGCAAAGCTCGTCTGCAGGTTGCAGCAGATAAAGGCAGCCCTATCTGCATGCAGTCCTCAACATTGACACATTTCAGAGAATTGGTGGAAGATCCAGCATGGAGCTGGGCGGCACATCAGCCTGGGATCTGATGAGGGCACGGCCTGCCCTGATGCAGCCCTGCTCCCCATTCCTGCTGAGCCTGCAGCCCCAGCTCCTAGTTTTTGTTGCAGAGCTATTTTTAATGTGTGCTTGAAACAAAAACAAGCAAACAAAAAAACCCCACAGACTAATAAGATTTTTTACTTGCATAATGGCTTTATAATTCTGCTTCAGTTATCTATATGTATTGCAGACCTTTGCTTATGAGGAGTTACGTTTCTCACAAAAGGTTTGTTTTCCAGTTCTTAGACATTTGGCTTGAAAATGTCCTTGTCTTAATCCATGTAACAGTACTTGCTTATTTCTTCAGTGGAGTTTGGGGAAATTTGGACTCTCTGTAGTCTGTATTACGTGCCTTATTTTTGTGTTTTGGGGTGGTGGAGTTATTTCATCATAGGATTGGCTTTAACCAGCTGATTCATTTAAACCCCTGTTAATAAGCATCACTGTGACACTATGCCACTGTGACAGCTCTTGGCAGTGATCCTCTGCCCACACCTTAGATTTGAAAGATGAAAGCTTGTTCCAGGCAGACCTCACATTTGAAAGTGTAACCTTGGGCTGTTTAGCAAGCAGCCATTTGTCACAGCTGTAGTAGGAGGCGAAAAGGTCCAGTTTATAACAAGTTACTCATTTACAGGGTTAATTTAATGCCGCTATAAAAAAGGCTTATGCCTGAACGGCCATGTTTTTGGTCATGTCTTCTGCACCACCACATCTTCCTGTGTGTGAATGGCCAGATGAGCTCCATGCAAATGGTTCATTCTGTGTGATCCAGCTGCTGTGCCCGCCTTGGTGGGCTGGGGGCACTCCATGGCCAGGGAACATTGAAACTTATCTACCGGTGGTGGAGGAGTGCCCAGGGATTTCATGGCAGTGGGCCAGTGATGCTCTTCTTCAGCTGCTTCAGCTTCCTTTGGGAATGCAGGGTCAGGTCTGTCCCCTGAGCTGGGCTGTCCCCATGCTCCTGTGCTGGCCTGACTCCCAGCTGTCCCTGGGGAATTTTCCATCTCTTAGACTCCACCCTGCCCAGTTTTCCGGGGTTGGGGAGGTGTTGCCACGAGCAAACCCTTATTCAGGCCTTCTCTTTGAAAGGGCAACGCCAGCTGTTGCAGTTAATTCTGTATTTCTTGCAGCGAAATCTAAAAAATACTTTATGAGGAATAATTGAAAACTATTGCTATTCTTTGTCTTGGCTGAAACCCGGGTAGAAAGCTTTACAACTACGGAGGCACTCGAACAATTTACATGCTTTTACTTCAGACTTATTCTCCACTTCTGTTTCTGGACGTGTTTCTCAGCTTACAGAATGTCTAATTAAAACTGACCCGTGTCTAAGTTGCTTTCTGAGCAGTGATGTAAGTTTGGTTCTGTCATTGTAATTAATACAGGAAGTCAGTGTAAAGAAACATCAATCATTTTCTAACTGCCTTCCCTGCTAATAAAGACCTGAAAGCAGCAATGCATTGTTATCTTTCTTTTGCAGCATAATTTATAGCTGCAAAATAAATGTTTCTCTAATCTTGCTGTCGCATCTGTAGGACCTTTCAAGTATTTCATTCTCCCATATTTGATATGTGAAGTTTTTCTGTATTTCCTTTTTCTAGGCTGGCTCCCAACATCATCTCTCCGCTTGTCAGCCCCCTGAAAGCATTAGTTCCACCTTCCCTCCTGCAGAAGCACAGCTCTCCGTCATCGCACAGCCAGTCACCCAATGGGCAGCAGTTTTCTGGAGTACCCAACAAACCATACGCTCAGTTTCAGAACCAATCTGTACAGCAGGGATCTCAAGGTAACTTCCTTCTTTTTCCTTCTTTTTCAACTTTTCTGATTCCTACTTGGGAAAAAATAATTTACTCCAGTTTTTGCATTTTCTGCTAATGTTGTTGTGTGAAGGGTCTGACAGCGTTTCAGTGGGAACTCCTACCTTTTACATGGTTTTATTGGGTCAAAATTACAGACCATTTTTAACAGTGATATTATATTATAATAGGGAAAGCATATCTATTGCATTTATTCGGCTTCTTTTTAGGACATGATTTCACAAAGGTGTTTGTGAGAATGAATTACACCCACAGAGAACTCTGACTCAAACATAAGTGAAATGGTGCTGACTCACTCCTTGATTGTCACGGAAGGGTTGCTCTCACAAGACAGTAGATGCCAGCCAGCTGTGTGCCTTGCCTGACTGAATATCCAAATATCCAGCCTTCATCCAGTTTAGGCAGACTGACTCTGCCACACCAAGTCATTTTTAGCTCACTTGCTAAAATAAATGAAGAGATGCACACTTTGGCAGTGTTCTGTTCTATCCACCAATGATGCTGTACCAGTTGTGATCTTAGATAAAGAAAGATTATTTTCCTATTTGATATTCATCAGTTTTGTTTATTGTTATACATAGTAATCTGCGAAGACACACTGCAGAGCTATAGAGTGTCAGTGTACTTTGAGGGCAGGAATGGCAGCAGCTGGGCAGCTACCCCACTGCTTCATTTAAAACAGTTTTTTGTTCTGAATTACTCAGCCTTTTTAATGGGGAGCTTATTTTCCTATTCCTGAGTTCTGCTGTGGGACCTCTACAGTTTTTGAGGTATAAATTAGCAAGTGATACAGTTATCACAGATTCTTCCAGTAGCAGAAGCTTGCATACTAAATAAATATGTTATGTAATCCAGATGGTGTGCTGCTTAAGTGTGGTAAATATTCACAGTACAAAAGTGTGCAGGACATCTGTCTGGTTGCAAGTATAACCAAGCACGTGAGTTTGTACAGGCAGATAAACAGCATTTTGAAACTCTCTTCACTGCTCTGCTGTCATTTGCATAAGGTTGTTCTGGGCTGGTGGGATATTACACACCATTAATTTACCTGTGGGTAATATAGGAGCTTTGCTTTCTCTGAATAAATTCTAAGGCAATGCAGGATTTTAATACAAACCCAATGAACAGTTCACAGCTGCAATGAGGTTCTGTATCCCAACACTTCCCTCTGCCCTCCAGTCCCCGAGGACCATTTTTGCTCTTTGGTTGGAAGGCCTTAGCCTGAAAAGTTAAAGCAGATTATATTAAATGATTTGTGCCAAAGGAAAAACTAACTCAACCTGATGCTCAACAGATTACTCAATTTTAAAAGATTAACTCTGTGAGGGAAAAGTGGCAGATTTATGATAGCACATAATGATATATGATTATGTTACTATAATGAGCTAAATAACTACAAACCACAAGAGGAAAGTTTAGCAGCTCATTACTGTGGCAGAAACAAATGCATAGACAGAACAAATTTTGAACCACTTAAATAAATTGACTTTATTCCTTAAGAGAACCACATTTCCTTTTGAATGAATTGTTGCTTTCTAAGAGTTATGTTGTAAGCTTTGAAAAAGCAATAATTTTCCACTTTGGCCAAATGTATTATTATAAATTCATAACAGAATTGGTCAGTCCAAAATCAATTTTGATTAGCAGCCCTTGAAATCAATTGATCTGTAACCTGTATTTAGTTCTGCTTGCTTTAAGTCTTTCTTTGCATCTGACTTCATTAATAACACATTTTTCTAATGGATTCCCTAGAGATTTGAGAGCTTTGAATTGCTGCTGCAAAAGGAGTGCTGTGTAAGTTTAGCTGTAGAAGTTGGCGCCTGTATAGGAGCATATAAATACTGCGGATCTGCAGTTTTCACAACAAGCTGCATCAAGCTGGTAGCAGAAATACTGATAGTGAAAGAATAATAAGCTGCAGTGTTTATGTTTATAAGCCTGGCTGTGGTAAGATCACACGGAAATCAGGATATGCTGGAAGAATTTGGCAGGCAGTAGAATCCTGTAGTTAGTTATACCTGATGTGTCTTTTCCTCAGAAATCTTACACAATCTGAAGGACTTCAATAATTTGTACGTCCATGTGAGTGACACAAGATGGCATGGAATAGACATATTCCAATCATTTGTTCATTACATCCTTCATTTTAAAGCTGCTTAAATTTCCAGGTTGCGCCTTACAGAAGCAGCTGCTGTGCTGTGTGAGGTGGCAAAGTGCAGATTTTCTGACAGAAGTTATTTCAAAGCAGAATTTTAGCGAAATTTTATGTGTGGAATTCACTTTATTCCTGTATGAACTGTTATATTTCTACCTGTACTGCACATAAAACATGTAATAGTTCATTTAAACTGACAGGCCATTCAGTTAATTCTTCACCTGAAAATTAACCTTAGAAAATGTGATTTGAATCAATCAAAGTGAAAGGAAACCTGAAGTCTATGTTGACAAAAAATAATAGCCTGAACTGAAATCACAGCCTGAACCTCTGATTAACCATCTGAGGCAAGTGATGAGTCAGCTGTGGGAGCACAGGTGAAGGTAATTCAGCTGTGCTCCCAGAACTGGTGGAGCCTGACTCCACCACTCCTAGATCCCATTTAAGGGCTGACCACCACTAAGGCAGCATCTCTTGATGGAGATTGCTCCTTTGTGGAGTTCTTGTGGTGAGCCTCAACATCATCCAGCTTGACTGAAGGCCTCAGATTTGGTGAGTTTTTCCCTTAGATATTCTCTAGCTATCTATTTACAACTATACTTGTATTATTCCGACTATACAAACCATTAGTTAGGAGATTTTAATCATGTCTGAGCTCCTCATACTTTCTGTGATAGGTATGTGGGAGGTAAGCCAGGTAGAAGTAAAACATTTCAGAAAACCTAAAGGAACCATAGCAAAATGGGCTTTAGAAAACAAGCCTTACAAAAAGTGACTGAGGGAGCTGGAACTATTCAGCCTGGAGGAAAGGAGGCTTGAGGCTGACCTCATTCCTCTCTGCAAGTATCTGAAAGGTGGTTGCAGGGACAGCCAGAGAATCAGAGAATGGTTTGTATCAAGAGATGTCAGTCTCTTTTCTCAGGTGATGAGGCAGGTGGGTAAGTACCGGAATGGGCTGTCCATGGAGGCAAGGGGAGTGACAATCACTGGCAGTTTTATTTAAGAGATGCTTGAATGTGGCACCAAGGGACAAGGCTTATGGATGGGACTCAGTAGATCAGGTTGATGGTTGGACCTGTTGCTATTAAAGGCCTTTTCCAACCCGAAGATTCTGTGATTGTACAGTGAAATGGAGTGAACCAAAAGCATTTTTCTTAAATACCAAATGTTTAAAAAATATATAAATGTAGTAAAGTTCTGCCTTGTACTACATATCCAAAGTAAACATTACGTTGTCTGCAAGCAATTTCATTTCCTGTGGTTGCTGTAAAATTCATGAAACCTTATCTGGCAAGAGTGCCAGTTGTTACAAAAGCCCTTGTGGTTGCTTTAGCTCACATGGCCTTTTAGTCTCATCTAATTACTTTGGTGTTTGGGAATATGGCATTTAAGCAAGCTGGGGATTTTCCCTTTTTGTTAGTGTCAGAGTTACATGAGGATCAAATCCTGTCAAGCAGACTGACTGGTCTCTTGAATGACACCAGGCTACTGAAGGCCATCAGCATCCTCCTACCAAAAGAAACTCTGACTGTTCTGATGAAGCAACAGGCGGGAGAATAGAAAGAGTAATAAAACACCTGAAGAAAATACTACTGACAAAGCAGCTCCCTGATCCTGCAGTACTGCAGCCTGGAGGTATGCGTAGGGTTGGTCACTCCAAGTCTGATTTCCACCTTCCGACACAGATATCCAACTAGCTACATTTTCAACTGCAGCTGTGGCAGCTCTTTTTCAGACCTCTGATTCTGGGTCAATTATCTGCCTCAGACACTATTTCCTGAGCAGCTAGAGGGTAACTTAAGACACCACAAAAGAAGCCTTTATCCATAGGCTGTGAGCTGGTTCTGGATCCAACTAGCTTCTATCAGTTCTGTCATGCTTGACTGCTCTTGGATTTTATAAGCCACTGCTCCAGCCATGTAGATCATAAAGATTTTAATTGTTTTAACAAAGGTGAGCTTGGGAGCATGGCAAAAGAGCAGCAATTACAGAGACAGAAAATACACATGATGCTTTCCCTAGAAGTGATGCATATGGCAGATGTTCTGGAAAATGTTCAGGTTTTTCTCTTGCAATGCATCTAAGTGCTCTCTGTAACCAGTTATACCTCATCTGAAGCCAAGTGTCTCTTTTTTTCCACTGCTCATCTCAAAAGATGTTGTTTATGTTTGGTAAACAGAAAAGCCAGCTTAATTAGCGAAAGCCATCAGTAAAGCTCTGTACCTAAAACCACATCAAAGTATGGCTTGCTACCTCTCCTAAGGGCTCGTAGGTTTTTTGAGCCAGACTCTCCATTCAGTAAACAGAATTGGCTTCTATTTGTTCTAAGGAGAATCATTTCTGGGCCACCCTTGACATAGCATCAAATATGGTCTGTTTGGCACAGTGTGTTTAGAGTCTTTATCTAATGTGACCATCCATTCATACTTCACTGATCAGGGATATCAGCTTTTTTTGTGGTGGAGGATCACAGATTTTCAAGAGATGAATCATCTAATCCTTGTCTGTTCTGCCAAAACACATATTAAACTGTAAAACTTCAGAGTGAAGCTTTCATCGCTGGATGAATTCCTTGCATTTCTACCACAGAATTGCCTCACTTCGCCTTATTTATTACTGTTGTAGAAAAACACTACCGGAATGAACAGACGGGCCTTGGCTTTGCCTGATGTTATCCCCTTGATCAAACTTTGGTAGCAACTGGAAAAGGCAGGAGATCTTTCTTAGCTATAAAAAACCTTGTCCCTTGTACATCGTGCAGTGTACAAATTCCTCCCTGACTTTCTTTAGGAAATGTTTCTTTCTTACTGCGTAGAATTGGAAAGGACAACAGCCCTATTTGTTTTTCCTGTCAATTTCAGAAAACTCCTGATGGCATATTCTACTGAATATTAAGCCTTACTTGGTTGGTTTCAGTCATCAAGTGAAGAACATTTAGGAAGGACCAGTTAGAGAAGGTGATAGAAAAATAGTTCATCTGAATGTGCAGCTGATGTGCATCACGTCTGGAATGAGGAAGATGCTACTGGGGGGAAGAATTAGATCAGGCCATGTTTGGTATAAAATCTTGTTGCATGCTTTCAGGTTTTCTTATGAGAGCAAAGAACACCTTCTAAGATGCTGACACGAACTTGTAGATTGTAAAATTGCTTCCTCAGCAATTAAGTTGTACTGCTAAATAACTTCTTTGTGTACAATTCGTTCTGAACTTCCACTAGTGAAAACAAAAATACATACACGGGTAATATATTTTAATCTTTATTGAAACATACACAAATGGAATTATCGAAACATATAAAATAGAGAAAAACAAAAACATGAAGCTAGTGAGATATGCGACCTTGCTGGTGCGAAACGAACGTATCAGTCTGGTCCAGTGGCAATAGCTGCAATTCTCAGTGAGTCCTCAAGTTGTTCAGTGGAGATGTTTGCTGAAATTCTACTCTTCTTGTGCTTCATCCTTCAAAAAAGTTTTTCACAAAACCGCATACTGCTAAAAAGCAAGGGCACACATCAGGTATGGTTGTGAGGGGTATTTATCTCTGATAAGAGAGGTCTTGCAGGAGTCTCTTAAAGAGCATGGGGTGGGTCCTATATAATATATATAACTTATATAATATAATAACATTATTATTATGCTATAATCTCTCAGGTACCTGTGCTGCATCGCCTGCTGTTGCTGCATCCTTGTTGAAACAGGGCTGAGCCCTGTCCTTAGTGATGTCAGTGTGAATTCTTTGCTGGCAGTTGAATTCCTCGAGGGTCGTCTGGTACTCCTCCATTAAGGCTATCTTGGCCTCCAACTGGCGGAGCCGGTTGTAATACTTAATTTCATCCTTTCCCAAGCAGTCTGTTTCTATGGAAGCTAAGTCTATTTGTCCAGCTCCCTGGAAGTGACAGAACATGGGCACAGTGAAAGGGCAGCAGGCTTATTTTGCAGAGGATTATCTTTCAGGGACTGGCTTTCTCTGGAGGTAGTCCAGCCTCACAGGACTGCTCAGGGCAGCACATGGGGCTCATGCCACCTCCAGCAGGCACCGTGTTGCACAGGGGGCTCCCAGTGGGTGTCAGCCCTGTGGCTGAGTTGGTCCTTTGGGAGAGGTAATGGACTTTCTGGGGTCTGCTTTCCCTGGAACTATCATGGACAAGGTCTTTGTGGTTCCCTTCTCCCTACCACCAGCCCACGTCTTGTGTGATGCATCTCAATCACTCACCTGTTCCTCAGGTCTTCTTACTTTTCTCCAGAGGCTGCGGGCAATTGTCAGCAGGCAGAGACGACAGACTTTTATCAGGATATCCGTAAGGAGCCAGGTTTTCCCTGCTCGGTCCAGATAGTCCCAGAGGCGGCCCAGGGGGCTGGACAAGATGACGGCCTTCAGCTTGGTGAGCAAGGGCTGCTGCTCCAAGCACTCTGTTACACCAGCCCTGCACAACCTGTAGCGGACCCATCCGGGGCGAGAGGGAGGGCCAGTCCATCCGGGCCAGTTGGAGTTCTGGTACTCAAAGTCAAGCAGCAGCTGCACCTCAGGAGGGACCAGCTTTTTCTTCCCATCAGGAGAGCTGGAACAGCCAGGTTCCTTTTTAATGGATGGAGACGTGGTCATAACGAAGGCTAGGAAGAAAGTCAGGATGTACTTCATCCTGTTTGCTCTCAAAGAACAATCTAAACGCAAAGCGGTGCTCAATCAGAGCAGAGCTTCAGAGATCCAGCAGTAGTCACCAGGACAGATCAACTGTCTCGTGTGTCTGCACTGGGAGGGGCAGCCAACGTGACTATGCCGCACTCTATGATATCACAGAGCCTATGCCTGGATACCAACTGTAATGTTGCTAGTGAGCCCCACTGGACTCCCAGGACCGTTGGTGTTTCCTAGGGTATCCTAGAGAGCATTCCAGAGCTCAGGTGTGTCACCTAGGGTGACCGAATGCTTCCCAGTGTGCCCTTTAGGGCTCACAGAACCTCCCAGCGTGCTCTCAAGCACGCAATGCTCTCAAATTCCTTTGTCAAAATGGAAAGCATGGCTGTGTATTTTTGCTGTTCACCAGACTGTGTTCAGCCAATGTATCAGAATCCATGAAGTTATTTGCCATTACTTGAGCTAGCACTGCATTGCCTCCCATTGCTTGGTTTCAGCCCAGGTGGGGATCACAGCACACCAGTGGTAACTCAGTGTGTGGTTGGTGCTGAGGAGCTGGGCTGAACCTCTGGGCAGAGCTGCTGCTATGATGACGCAGGGCAGTGGATGGGCTGAAGTGTGAACTGTGCTGGGCCACACGTGGCCAGCAGGCTGTGGGTTGGACATGCCTGCTGTAGCTGAACACAAAGTCTTCACCTGATGTCCATGTGGAGTCAGACCTGAACCTCTAGTGCCATTCTGCTTGCAGACTGTAGCCCTGTATTCGCGGAAACATTTTCATTTGAAATAAAGGCAGTCTGGGAAAGGAGAAGTTTAAGGAGTAAACAGTGCTTTCTCCAGCAGCGTGTAATGAATGCTGGATGGGAGAAGACTTTACTATGCTGTGAACAGAGCATTTAAATATTACATTATTGTACTAACAGTAATTCATTACAAAATCCTTCCCTTAGGAGTGAGTATCCTGGACTGCATCCAGTGAAGTACTCAATACTTAGCTTTGATTGAACACAAGTGGGTTATGGAGTTCGTTCATCCAGTCTCTTCTATTGCCTGAAAGGAAGCACATCCTTGACATTTTTGCTAGACTGGGATCACAGTCCACAGCACCTTGAGGGACCGAGTCTGACATAGCTTTTATATGATTATGCCTTCTAGAACAGTGTGGTCATCTTTCCATAGTTAAAACTGAGGAACTGAAAAAAAACCACAATAGTAATGAAATACTGTGACAGAAACGGAGCAGAATCTATTGCAGGAGTGTTAAAATGTGTATGCAATATCTGTTTTCAGGTTACCAAGGCAGCTTTCACTCAATACAAAACTGTTTCCACTATGGAGACTGCTACAGAACAATGGACCAGTCTGTCACCAGTGATGTGCTAACAGGGGAATCCCATTGCTTTAATCCTCTGAGACATAATGGCTATCACATACTCAGTGCACCTTTAGCTTCAACAGGTAATTTATTCTACCTATAAAAAGTTATCTGCATGATATTTTTAGCAGGATGGGAAAATAACATATTTTTGAAGTCAGTATTATTACAAAAATATGTTTGCACTTGAAACTCAGTCACTGAAATTCATCTGGATCTATAAAAATCCCACAAGGAAAGCAGTTTTTTTCTTTAGTTCTATATTGGTCTAACAGACAGGTTTTGCCTTGGTTATGTTGGATGTCAGAGAGAACACAAACCTTCAGGAGAGCTGACACGTTTATTGAGTGGGCTATTCATTGTACATGTCTTCGCATGTGCTCAGGCAGGTTTTTTTGATCAGACTGCAGTTGAGAACATAGTTAGCAAGATTCAGGAGAAAATAGCAGCAGCAGGAACTTCCTGCCTGCCTAAGAATAAATGGATGGCTTTGCTTCACAGCACTGGTATTTACAGAATTGAAAGGTACTGCTTTGAGAAATTCCACTAACAGTATTTGGTAGTTCTTTTTTGCTTGGAAGTTCCTTTCCATCTGTGTATTGCACGTTCACTGCAGCATTATTTCCCTGTTTAGCTACAGATTTGCGTAGAGTAAAATTTTCTGTGAGCTACAATATTTAGAAGATTATTTCAATCAGTACTTAGTTTTAGAAAGCATTTTTCTACTTTTAAAACTATAATTAAGAATTAATAGAATTACTGACATCAAACACAGTATGAGTATTATCAGAGCTATGAAATACCACCACTTACTCCATTCTTTACTTATCACCCAATACATTTTTCTTCGTGCCTGCATTCAGGAGAGCATCTCAGCTAGGGACAATAGTGAAAACATGTGTTTAAATGCTCTTTGAAATGGGGCCTGAGTCAGACCACAAAATTAGAGCTGACTTTCCTGTTTGTTTTGTATTAAAGTAGTCTCTGTTCAGAGAGTGCATGCATTTGCCTCGTGTTCCGTACTAGAAAGTGCATTCATCAGTGATTAACACAAGGGAAAAGTTTAAGATGAAGTTTCAACTTCAACTTTGAATTCTTTTGCATTAATCTTAAGTTTGATGTTACTAAAACATAGTTACTTCATATTAACATCAAATTTCAAGTTCATATTGACAGACTGCAATATTTAAAGAACAGACTAAATAAACTTTCCAAGAGAAATTGTAGGAGCAAAGAATAATACTATGGCAAGACACCAACTTCAACAACAGTTGATTTTTATGTCTGGGGCTAAACTATTATAAAATATTTCTCTCTAAAAATTTGCTTTTATAATGCTTACTGAGGTATGTAAATACTTAAAGACTCTGAAACATAAATGTGGATGAAATGATATGTATATTATACAAACACATATAAATCTTAGCTCATCTTTTTGTGCATAAAATAGAACCATTCAGGTTTGCAAGATTCATCAAGGCTAGCTATTAACTTTTTGGGGGCTTTTATAGCACCATTAATGTTAAATGAGTTCTCATCTCACAGGAATGCCAAATGTGACTGGCAAACAGCTGTTCCATGAATTACATTAACAGGCAATAAATTTTTATTTTCTGTTCAGGACTTTGGATAGCTTATTCTATCTGGAATCTAATAACAGTCTCTCAGGTGTATGCTTATCTTGGGTTTTGTCCATCTGTGGTGGTGTGTCCACCCTGTATACAGACTCATCAAATATAAATTAGCATATCATAAACACACACATAAATTAGCATATCATAAACACTTATCAAAATACTTATTACTCCACTTGGAATGATACACAGCAGAGATAAGCAGGCTAGATTCATCTTTCAGGGACTTAGGCCATATGCTGCATGCCAGAATTATTAGAGTTTGACCCATGAACTGCCACTAAATTAATGTGCTGTAGGGAAATGCATAAATGCAAGTAAGTAGAGAATTTTGCCTCTAATAATAAAAGCAGTATAAAATAGTAAAGTGCTTTAGATTTTAAGGACTGAAGTGACATTTCTTTCTGAAATGAGGACTCCAGGACTCTGAAATGTTCAGGGCTCCAGGATCTGTCATTACCAGGTGCCACACAGCCTGAAGGCCTCACTTAAAGCCTGGTGCAGTTAGATTCATCCTCATCTAGATTCATGTGCTTGCTGTGTTAAGCAGCCTGAAAAGATGAGAAACACAAAGCAGAACAAACAACCTTATTTTATAGAAGGGAAAGTGAGGCACAGAAAATCAAAGTTGTTTCTTAACATCTCCATGGAGTTCCTCTATCAAGCAGAGAATGGAGCCAGGCCCTGGTGCCTTAAGGGTCAGCCACCCACACACTGACTCATAATTCACATGAATGAGATTAATATGAGATTTTCTGCATCAGGCAGTTAGTTGACAGGCATGTTCTTAGCAGGAAGAAGGATCTTGCTCCATATGTTGCATCAGCTGACTTAATGCCAATAGTGGTTATTTAAATTGTGATAGGAGGGCTCTTGATGCAGTCACTCCCCTCTGTTGAAGGTCATCCAGATGCATTCTTCAAGCCTCAACCCTAAGCAGATGATAGGGTAAAACATAGTATGTAGGTCAAGGGACTAACATAAAGGAGTCAATGTTTAATGCTGGGGGCAGGGAAGACTTGATGATCAGGAAATGATTGAAGAAGAAGGCTTAAGAGGTTGTCCAGCCCTCAGCAGACAGTGCCCTGGAGTATGCAGGAGGAACTGCACATTGATGCTAGAAGTGTGGACACAGGGACAGATGCTGAAGGGAGAAGGACGGGGCAAGAGGTGAATGCAGTCAATGTGAAGAAAGGAAAGCTGAAAGTTCAACTCAGACAGCATGGTGAGCCTGCGTAGGCTAAGAATGACATTGTGCACAGCCCCTTTTGCACATCCTGTGAGCCTGACTTGCCCCAGACACTTGTCTACACAGACCTCACCTCTGCAGTATGTGGGGATTCAACAAATGTAGGATCCAAATTGCTCTAAGATCTATAGAGCAGCTGGGAGACAGATGGAATACTTTCCAAAGTGCCGTTAAAAGGAAAAACACACAAAACAAGAGGACAACATCACTTTTAGTACACACTTAGTAGGATCCTTGCCCGTTCATTGTTTTGCCATCCTATTCTGATAATAACTGTAAAGCCTCAAGAGAGTCATACTGATACTTGTGCTGCCCTTGAACATGGGTAGCTTTCCGCAGAAATGAATGGGAACCTCATACGCTATGACACAAGTGCCCATGGAGATTAGTTTGTGTATCTCCTGGGTAAGGCTTTGATGGTAAATCATGTCTTTTCATTAACGCTGTACTGCATTCAGACTTTGCTTCCTTCCTTATATGTACTGGTCCTAAATTATGTCCATACAACTTGTCACGCTTTCAGGCTATGATGCAATCTCTGAAGCACAGTGTGTATCTGAAGACATGGTCTCCAATGGAACCGATGAGAATGGATTTTTCCAAAATGGCGCCTTTGATCACTGCTTGAATCACATTCCTCCCATCTATCCAGATACCTAAGAGCAGTGTTGGCCTTACTTCCTTTATTATACCTATAACTGTGTATGTAATAACAAAGGTGTTCAAGTACTTTTATTTAGTCTGTATCCCTATATGTGCTCATTTAAATAAACACCTCACATTTACCAAACCATTTTATACATGAATAGTCTGTGTAAGATAATGTTGGAACCTGTTCCTTGGCTGTGGCACTTTGAAATTCATGCTTTAAGGGAATGAGGAGCATTTCAAACCGCTTGTTTTATAAGTTCTCTTGATAAAGTGTAAATGTAAGTTATATAATAAACTTGTAAAGTTTTTTTTTTCCCCTGAAAGATGTGTTGCAATTGAGAATGTCAGTCCCTTCAATCAGTCTTTACTTAAATCACTGGTCAATTCTTTTTGTTGTTTTTTTTTTTTTTTCTTTTTTTTTTTTTTTTTTTTTAGTAACTAAAAGGATGTTTTTTTTACTCCCAGACCTCATGTATATAAAATCATCCATCACCACTAAGGGCACCTAGGTGGAGCATCATTCAATTTCTGGCAAAAAAAAAAACACCCTTCATTTACAGCTTACAGTTACCTGAGCTATCGTGGGACACCTTTGGAAAGCTCACACTGAAGTGACTGAAGACGTTGCTTTCCTCTTTTGCTCTCCTTTCTATTACCAGGATCTGCTTGGCAGCCTCATGCTCATACAATGTTTTCAATGCTTATCTTGTGCCAGGCATGCTAGTGCCAAAACCCAACTCTTCGTTTTCAGCCTTGTAAGCCAATTAGCTGCTCCCCAGAGGAACAGCCTAAAATAAGAAGCAGCTGCTAGGAGATTTCTTGTCTCCACAAAGGACTGTCAGAAAAAACTATCAGGCACCTGGCTTCAGCAAAATAGCAACTCCAAAGGAAAGAAATCCTGAATTCAGCAGCACATTAGGAAAATACTGCATTTTGCATAGCCAGAATCCACTGAGCAGACCCCAAGATGAATGGAGTGAAGTGGCGTTACTGGGTACGCAGGTCCATGCTTCTCCTTACAGTCATGAAGTTATACAACCACAACAGATATATATGTTTTTAAAGCATGATTTGATGGTAAGGTGTGAACCTGGCAGCCAAAGTACTGGGGAAAACACAGCAGCTGAATAACCCCAGAGGTATCCAATGGTCCATCCGCTCCATGTGTTTATGTTGATTATTGGGAAACTCAACATGAGCTAGCAGCCTGGGGGTCTGCTTCCACATGAGTATCCAACACCTTGGTGCTGCTGAGCTTCTCCTCAGCCACAAGAGCCTCTGCAACCCTGGATGCCATTTTACAACAGCATGTTCAGCACCAAGGCTATTCGCTAAGCCTACATGGATGCATTTTACTTGTTTCCTCAGCGCCTTTTAGCGTACAGGTTATACAGGTTGCACCCTGTCAAGTGTACATGAGTATGCCTCTGAACTCAATTTAGCTTTCTGTCCTCAAGAAATTTAAGTGAAACTCAGACATTCAGGAAGTTTTAGTTACTAGAGGTGCATAGGGGAACCTTTTATAAACAGTTCCTCAAGATCTCTAGCTCTGCAGGACTCCAGTCCCAGCTAGAAACCCATTAATTGTGGCTGCCTGCCCACCCCAAGCAGTCCCTGGCAGCACTGAGTCACCATTCCTCTCCTAGAATTACATTTAAAAGGGCTCCAAGTTATACTTGAAGCTTTTGATCACTGCCACATTTGGTTTTCTGTCTTTTTCCTTATCTACTCAGATGTATCAGATTCTTTTGTCTCAGATGTAAGTAGCCCAAACTTCCCTACAATGTTAGGCAAGGAGGCAGGTAGAAAAATCATATCCAGAGCCCAAGAAAGCTGTATCGGCTGAGACAAAACATCACAATAATCCTGTTTTCCAATTAGTTGGAGACGTTAAAAGAAATAGGGCCTTAAAAACATGATTAATCTTGTTTCCGATAAATTAAATGTATACTTCTAAAAATGACATTTTAAAGTTAAAAACACAAACCAAACCAATCGAAACATATTTGATCAATTACAAAAATATTTATGTCCCAACAATGAGGCTGTTCAAAACCACACAGTGATTCACAAAGGTTTGGGAAACTTAAAGCGCAGCAGCTGCAGTGATGATTTAATTCCAGAATCTGTGTGAATCAGGTTTTTTGTAAATTAAAAGGTAGATTCAGAGAAATGGAAAGGCATTTATCCGAGTCTGTATGGTTTGGAAAGTTATCCATAAAACACCCATTAAAATACAGAACAGTACAAGTTAATGGTTACTTGTGAGCTTGTGCACTTCATTATTTCCTTTTATTACATTAAGTAGGGAAGCATCACATATAAGCTTTTCCTAAAGACATAGAGACCTTGCAATTGAATTTACTGCTTGGCAAGTTCCTGGTTGTTGTGCTGTAAAAGCCTCGCCAACTAATACAAATAATAACTGGAGTTAGACTTCATAATAGTAGAAAATTATTACTCTGCAGAATTAAAATGGAACTGCAGGTTCCAGTTGACTGTCAGATACTTTTTCAATCTAGGCAACAGAATTCAAATAACAAATTACAGCACAAATGTATAAATAGCCACAAATCATTTCCCCAGTGAACGAAACGCCCATTTACCCTGTGCATACTCCCTGCGTGTGCACAGTATGCTTTAGGAATGACTGAATTAACATGACCTGCAGTGGCCAATTATACTGGGAGAAAGAAAATGAATTTCAATTTGATACTGAAGCAGCTAAAGCACTTTCTACTTCCCACCAGCTGGGTAGCAAGCCAACTGTTCTGCAGGGCCGCTAATTGTTCATTATAATCAAGCTAAAGCTTTTCATTGTATAGAAAACCAAAGTACTTACTCTTTTGCCTTTTACTAGACGCAGTACTTCAGAAGCTACAGAAGTAATCTTTCAGTGCTACAGAGGTGCCTTTGCAAGTGAGCACATGAGATGTACAGATGTGGTGTATCACAGCAAGGTAACACTATTTTAACACTAGAATTGTGGTGTGGCAACACAACACAGGAATCTGTGAGACCAAAGCCTCAGGTCTGCAGTATGGAAGTTGAAGCTCATGGCAGGTATCAACTATGCTCCCATGGAAAGGAAAGTGAGTACCCTTTCAAATTGTATTTTCTAGTTGCATCAATAGCAGGGACAGCTGCTGCTTGTGGAAAGGCTTTCTTGCTTCTTAGACTGTCCTTTCAATTGGGTACATTTTCTAACTGGTAAAGATCCAACAAAACAAATTCCAGAGCACAGTAAGAGCACCAATTTAATACTGCAATAGATGTCAGTTATGCAAGCAGTGCAGGGGAAAAACAACAACAACAACAAAACGTTCTTAAAACAACAACCAAGTATGTGAAAATAAACAGCGACTGTAAATTGAATTTAAATTGCCTAAGAGTAAAATATATCAGTGTTTTTTGCTCTGATCTGATTATATAAGTGCAGGTCAGTCCTCCAATAATGCATTTACATTAAATTAGAAGATCAGCACAACAGAAGATGTGAAAATAGCCAGTCTGTATCATTAGATTCACTGACCATTAAAAGCCACTGGAGCATTCCCTCCTGAGAAAAGCCTTTCGATCGACAGTGTCACCCAAAGCTCCATTCTGCTTAAATTTCAAAGCAAACTGCAAACTCTCTTAAGTCATTTGGAAGTCAGCGGAATAAGAGCTGCAGAGCACTGTGTCGTCAAAGCCACACAAAATAGTTTGCATATATTGGCTTGGTGGGCTGTCAGATACTTACAGCTGCAAAACAGGTCAAACCATGGCAGGCAGTTTTCTTTATAGTGTCTAAACCATAGAATCCCCAGTCTAGCTAAAGCTCTGATTAAACTGAGCTTTCTAGCTGATTTCCACTCAGATGAAAAGAAGTTTGTCCATTCTTTTGGCAGAAAGATTTTTGTAGTGGTGTTAAAGCCAGAAAAAAGTCAAATAACTCTTCTGCACTAACACAGATTTTCTGGCTGGAGCCGGTACCTCTCACTCAAACTCCAATGAGTCTACTTTAAAAATGTATTTCTGGCTCTGAGTTATATAGCAGTTCCCTTCAATTAATCAAGGACACCAATAAAAGCATGATGTTAATCTTTAAACTTTTACTACTATTGGCCTGCTTGATTTCAAAGTGTTTTTCCCCTCCCCCTGGGAGAGGCTGTATCTCTGTCCCATCAAACTGTGTCTTGGTGGAGAGCAGTGGACCAGGACTTGCCACTGGGCACAGGGATGATCTAGAGACAAAGGAGGACATGAGGAGACCCTGGACAAGGACAAGGCTAGGAAAGGAGTGGATTACACTGCTTTACTGGAGGATCAGCCCCACCTTTCAGCTTTTCCTCAGTTCAGAATGGCACTGTAACCCTCGTCTCCCAGCAGCATCAGCAGCCAGAGGAGTCCTAAGCCCCCAGCACCTGATCTCAGTATGTGGTCCAGACACAGGATCCAGGATTTTCCTCTTAAATAAGGGATGAATTTACCCTGCTCCAGACATCCAGAACTTGCACTTCAGCTTCCTCTCAGGCACTAGGAAGGGAAACGTGCCTCCAAAGTGGGAGTCCATCCATCCCAGGAAGGTGCTAAGGAGCCACTAATGGAGATTAAAATCTAGACAACATAAATCCTTTGCAGTGTATCTTCTGTAACAAAGAAAGCTGAGACTGTGGTCTGCCAGTGTCCTACATCCTTTCTCATGCACACAGCACTCCACTCCAAAACAGAGCATAGTCCCAAGCAGTGATCTGCATCACTTCTCTGACTAAAACTGGGTACCTGTGGTCCCAAAGAAACCCCTCTGAAGACAAATTTGCACTGAGTATAACCCAAAGCCACATGACTGAATTGTGTTAGGCAGAGGGAGAAGTTTTTTAAAGATGTCTGAACACTTAAAAATGAAGAATGGGCATTAAGTGGGATTTTTCAATAATGCTTTAATTGCTTTAATTTCATTTCTAGGATTTTGTTTCCTTCTGCAAATCCTCTGAGGTGCCTATTTGCATCTCTAGGCACATTCTGCAAATCGAGGCTACACTGCATAATGAGTTTTATTTCCTATCTCTTTGGGTCAAGAACCACACATTTGCCTAAGGAATTATCTGTGGCACTGAAATCTGCTGGACTATAAATACAGCCTGATCTGGGATCAGGCTCTGGAAACTGCCATGAAAACCATGTACAGAAAACAGTGATTCTAGTCACACAAGATACCTGATATAGTTGGCAGAAAGGCAAAGCTAAACAAATGCAGGTTTACATTTTACTATTTAAAGAATAAAATATTCAACTTGAGTTCCATTAACACCTGTCAGGATTTTGGTACATACTCAAATCCACATTTCTAATTTTATTGCTAAATAATCCCAAACTTGGCAGTTGGAAGGTAAAATAAAATACCCATGCTAAACATCTGAAGCAAATTGTAGCTCTCTGGAATAGCCCTTCTGCTGTATAAATGAAGGTCATATGTATAAATGATTAGAAGCTTAAGGAAATATGTCTTCTGCTTTTCTAAATTGATAACACACACATATTGCATTAATATTCCCACATCAATTACTGGACATGTTCCTCACTGTAAGAAAAATGGTAATTTTTTTAAAATAACCCCTTGAAATAAAATTCTTACACTAACACAATTAACTCTTGCTATGCAGAAAGAAAAAGGGTTGATTTAATAAGCTACATCCCAGACAAGCAGTTTGTCAGCCCCTGGAGGTGATACAACCTGAGCAAACCATGGTTTTGGGGAGTCCAGCCCTCCTCCCTGCTAAGCATGTGCCAGAGGTGATAGCTCCTAGTGGGGACATGTCAGGAGGAACCAGCCTAAATACATAGGGTTTGGTGTTCGAGCAATGGAAGGCAAACTGATGGCAAACTTAGGAAGGAGCTCTGCTTATTCATTAACAGCAAAATAAACCCAACATATGTGGCAGAAGGCTTCCTAATTGCTTTCCCTCCAAAAGGGGCAACTCATGCCTGGCAGTGGGGACAGGGTGAGGCCTCACAATAGCTCTGACCCCCAAGTGTCCAGGCTTATGTGACAGCTGACAGTGGGTGCAGGGCACACTGGACTGACCACTGAAGTCATGGGTGGGTCAGGGAAACCACCGTTGGCAAGCATCACCTCCTTGGCTGCCACTAAGTCACACTTGCCAGAAAGAACTTATTCCTAGGGCTCATAAAAATACTTCTGAAACACATTTTTTCCTCTTCAAAGTGCACCAGATTTCACTAAATGCCAAGTATTTTCCATCAAGGTTCCCAGGCTAAAATACACACGGAGCCATCTATAGAGTCTTCCTATATATGGCTATTGTATCTGGCTCAGTGTGCAGCCAGGCATCTCCATTTCAGGTGGAGATGGTTTTGGCACAGGTGTGAGAGAGCCCAGCTCCAGTCTCTGCACAGGAGGATGGCAGCAGTCACGAGTTTATCATGGCTGATGTTGAGCACAGCAAGCAGAAAAAGGCAAACATTTAAATTTCTACTTTAGTTTTACGTATTATTTTTTGACAGATCCCTTTATTTTCTGCTTTCTATTAGCTGACACGCAGTCAGGTTCTTTATGTCAGAGACAGCAGTCATTAAAACAAAGGCAAAAAAAGAAATAAAAGATCCAACAGGACGATTGTTTCCACTGACAAACATTTTGTATTCTTCCTTTTCATCAAGTTGTGACCAGCAACCCCAAAAGAATTTTGCTTTTGTCTTAGCCTAAGGTTAAGAAGTTGTACTGGCTGCACTGGGAGGAAGCTCTGCCAGGCTGGCTGGCATGGTAACTGCAACAGGCACTTTTCAGTCTTGTGTGGAATCTATTGCAAACTGAATCAAGTTGGAGTAACTCAGTGCAGTATGTATCTGTGACATAGTGTGAACAAAAGTATAAAAAGGATTAAAAGATGACTGTGGAAAGCTAGCATGCTCCTCACATAATTAAAACAAGTTGGTCAAAGGCTGTTGCTTGCCTGCTGGCACTGAGTTTTCAGGCAGGTCTGCAGGCTGGGAACAACAGCCCTGCTCCGAGACAGCTCTGCTAGGGCCAGGAAGGACTACCAGGAGTCACATGGGGTGAGATTCAGGTCCTGAGCATCTCTCTGCCTTGCCTTCCTTTGCATGACCCCAAGGAAATTTGCAGTCTCAGTCTGCCTCAGTTTCCCTACATGTTAAGCAGATTATCATGTTCTCTCCCAGCTGTACGAAATGCTTTCATATCCATGGATTAATGGTCTAAAATTATCTCACTGCCATCCTATTCAGCTCAGCTTTGTTTAATTAAGATTGTGATTATCTGTGAAAATGAATGCAGATTTGGTGTTGGCTAAAGGCTTCTTCCAGGCAATGACAAAAGTATGTCTTTAAAAATATCTACTTTGCTCACAATCTACTGCAAATAGTGTACTTAACTCAGAATGGCTTTCAAGTACCTGTTAGCAACACGTAAAAAGATCTCAAGTCATGCAGTGGATTCCCTCCAATTCTACTTTATTGTTTCCAAACATCATATACTAGAAACATTTATTACATAATAAATGCAGAATATTTCATTGCGGCAGTGCCTCTGAATAGAGATTTATGTTACACAGTGTCAAATACTAATCAATATAGATAAGTTCTTCCATTTGATGTTAGAAAAATAGTGGCTGAAAGGAGCTTTCAACAATTTCTTCCCAGTAAAACTAATACCTTCCTTCCTTCCTCACTTCCATGTTAAACATCCAGTAGATTCCAATAGTTACAACTTAAGCATATGAAAAAATTCAAAAGGCAGAATTCATAGTTTCTCTAAACTTAAGCATACAAAAAACACATGTCAGAATCTAAACAGAAACCAACAGATGTTAAACATTTTGCCAAAGCATTTCTTGTAGCTATATAAAATCAAAGTATGTAAAATAGCAAAGCTCACTCTGAAAAAAATAATAATAAGAAGAAAATATCTGTAGTTCTGAGTTACTTTTTCCTCCTCCAAAGTGAAATTCTAGATTAAGCTGGCTGATTGCATGTGATAAAGCAGCTGCCTGATGAAGTCAGTTTCAGTGTCCCCCCAACCAAGAGGCCTCTGTTCTTACTCCCAGCATTCTGCAGTGATGCCCAGGCCTGCTTTTATTACTTCCATCAGTAATCTATGCTGGCCATCCCCAGTACCACCTGCACATGGCACACACTGATCCCTGGAAACTGCCCTTATAGACCCAGGCACAGAAAGACCCACAACACGGCCACATGAACTACATTGTTGTTTACTTACTGATGCAATGAAAATCAAAGGAAAAATGGCAAATCCACGATCATGCTGGAAATTTCATTATTTTCTATTATGGCTGAAAGTATTTTGAACATCGAATATCTGAATCATTAACAAGGATAGTACTGGTTAAGGTTAACAATTTTACAGCGGCTTCTTAGCAGCCACCTTGTCACTTTTCTGTACCCTGTGACAAAGCCTGTTGCGTTGTCATGCCACCTCTTGCTTTTCCAGAGATGGAAATTCATATGCTGGCAACATCAACAGATATTGGTGGAGTTCAAGCACATCTTGAAACGCAGCTGCCACCTCTCTGCCGTTAAAGCCCCTGACTTTCATTCATTCAAAGATGCTGAAATGTGCAAAGTGATAGATTTGCAGCAGACAGTCATTTGCTTCTGCTGCTTAATTTCTCTATGCTAATAAGCATTTTCCCATCCTGCAAGCTGACTCTGACTTGACTGCAATGAGTAACAAAGAGGCAGTGCCAAGCACTTCCCTTCTAACCATCATCCTGGGACAGCAGCAGTCAACATTTGCACTGGAATTCAGTATTACGGCAAGAATGGAAAAAACCCTGTCAGGGAACAAACTGGATTAACTCAAGAAATGTCCCCAATCCATTCGCTGCTCTAAAACAAAACAGCTTTTCCCTCTGATCCCCTGCATGTTCAGTCCTCCCATTAAACCTTGTTTTAAAATCAGCCCAAGAGGGACACAGAAGTTCAGCGGCTCCTATTTTTCCCTTGAAATGCTTAGTGAAGTAGTTCATTTTTAAGGGTCTGGCAGGGTAGAGATGAGAACAAACACAGGGGCAAATTATTTTTAGTGAGGGAAATAATTAAGATTGAAAATGTACCTAACTGCACATGTGCAGTTCTGTATTTATGGTCCTTTTTGTAACATCTGAAAGTTATGCCTGGCACATGTACCTTAAAATTAAATGCCTTCACTTCTCCAGAAGAAACCATAATGGTCTTTTGTAAATAACTTTATCTACTGTTCAGCATTTTACTAGTCTTGCTATGTTATACTATAGCATTTATTGTTTTACAAGTGTTAGTGTTCTCTGGTGGGAAATGCTGTAAAAACATAGAAACTTAAATAATTTTTTCATCTACTGAATTTATAACAAACATGGGACAGACAGTTATTCAAGCTGTAAGCCATTTGGTTTCTGTCAGGGGAAATGCCAGCTAATCGGGACAGCCCGCTGTTCTACACTGACTAAAATAGGGAAAACGTAGACAAAGTTAAACCTCTTTTGCTCTATATATGGGACTTTACAGCTAATGCAGCTTAGCAGGCTGCCCAGCACAACCCCAAACCTCCCAGCTGATCTGTACAGAATCATGCCCCAAGAGAACAAGGCTGGACAAAAGCATTTCTTAGCTTCAGGGGGTTGATCCAAAAGTGCCTGCAAGCTGTGTTTGGAGGAGGCCGTCCTGCTCTGCCCAATGTGCTGGTGGTTAAAGCTCCAGATCAGCATAAAATGAAGATCTTTGAAGAGTCAATAAACCTTGGACTCCAAAAAAATGCCATTTGTGTAGGATGGTGTTTCTTATTGCTTTGAAATTTCACTTTGCAAAAGGGACGGTGTCACAGAAAACAGATCAAAAT
Source organism: Coturnix japonica (assembly GCF_054131305.1). Taxonomy (NCBI): domain Eukaryota; kingdom Metazoa; phylum Chordata; class Aves; order Galliformes; family Phasianidae; genus Coturnix; species Coturnix japonica. Next base: position 1,088,447 of record NC_140702.1, read on the forward strand.
CTCAGATCCCACCTCTGCTAGAATGCAGTTCAGGTACTGAACTGATGCCTGAATATTGTACTTGGGAGTGAATAACCACCAGCAAAACATTTTTATTTCCAGAAGATTTTTTCCCCACTGCAAATTGTCTTGAATGCAGTTGGTAAACCATCTGCCTCTCTCAGGGAGAAGGAATGGGAGAGCAAGGAGCTGGATGGGGGCTTGCTCCCAGCCCCAGGTCTTGGTGTGCAAAAACTGGCAGATGGGGTGCAGGGACTCAGACTGAGCGCCCAAGGCATTGCCCCAGGCAAGGATTCATTCTTAGCCTGGTACTCTGAAGAAGTTTCATTTCTAGTTACTGTTCCTATGGGAGGCTCACCTCCTCCCCTTTCCCTCCCCCCCACACACTACATGTTTGCCAACATTTCATCAGCTTCCTTTCTGAAATAAAAACTGCCCTTTTTCTATCACCTCTCCCAGTATTGTTAATTGATTACAAGCACTGATGTATCTGTCTGTGGTACTCATTACTAAGAATTTCAGATCAGGTTTTCAACTGTCTGCTTGTGTTTATTTAATTAAATTTATGGCTGATTTCAGGGTACTATTTGTTAAATCTCATTTTCCAGTTCACTTTTGGATATTTAGTTAATGAAAAACACTCAGCATTCATGGTGTGTGCTACAGTGATTATCCTGAACAACGTATGATGTTTACTTAGTGAATGCTCACTGTGCTTAATGCTGAAGTGGCTCCTACCTGAGGGAAAAGCAGCATTCGTATATTTGTATGGCAAAGAGCTCGTCATGTGAAAAAGCATCCTCCTCTACTACAATGGATTTGTGTGGGCTGAAGTAAAAAAATGGATAGCACGTTGTATGGGAGATTGGTAATCACAGCCTGAACCTCTGATTAATCAGCTGAGGCAAGTGTCGGGTCAGCTGTGGGAGCACAGGTGAGAGTAATTTAGCTCAACTCCACCTCTCCTACATCCCATTTCAGGGCTGACCACCACTAAGGCAGCATCTCTTGGAGACTGCTCCTTGGTGAAGATTGCCTCAGCATTTCCCAGTGAAGGCCTCAATATTGGTGAGTTTTTCCTCGTAAATAACCTTTTGAATATCTGTTACCGTCTTTGTTACCGTCTTTGTTACCGTCTTTGTTACCGTCTTTGTTACCGTCTTTGTTACCGTCTTTGTTACCGTCTTTGTTACCGTCTTTGTTACCGTCTTTGTTACCGTCGTTGTTACCGTCGTTGTTACCGTCTTTGTATTATTCTACTGTACGCACCTGCAGAGATTGCTTTTCCCTGTGTAAATCATCGTTATTTATGAAACTAGCAATTACTATTAGTGTAACAAATACTTAAGAAATAACTTAAAAAAGCAATTCTGTAGTACTTTCCCAGCAGCCCTGGGAGGGGTTCTGGCACTCTCCTGATGCCGTGAGCAAGAGCTATGGATCACTGCTCCTGGAAACATTCAGCAGTGCCAGTTTTGTTGGCTGGGGACAGAAGCTGGTCTGCAAGGTAGTTCTCCAGAATTGCAAGGCTCCACGCCCTACTGATAACCCATTTTTCTCACTCACTACATGTTAACTAAGGAAAATACAAAGTAGCTCACTAAAACTGCAGTGGTATCTGTATGATGACTTAGGTATCTGTGGCATTAGAAATTATCAATAGTTATGTGTTAAGGTTTATTTCTCTAGATGCATACACACTCTCTAGGAATTCGCCCACTCTCTGGATTACTCAGTCATCCTTTTAAACAATCACAACAGCGTTACAAGCTTTAACTGTTAATTAAAACAGCACATTCTGCAAAACAGATAACCATAATGAAACCCATCAGCCATAAATTTATCCCTATGAAACTCCACCTCTCTTTCACAAATAATGGCTTTGCATGGATAGAAAAACATATGTGTATGACACCTCTCATAGCTCACTGAAGAAGATATTTTGATGCTGTGAAAATTTCTCAATGCTGAATGTTCATTGAAGTATTGGTGGCAGACTGTGTTCCTTCAAACAGAAAACAAAAGCAACAGCTTGAATAAGGTGGGAAATGCATACAACAGAATCCCAAAGTTAATTTTGCTTTCTTTAATGTTGGCTTCATAAACTATCTTAGCAATAATCACTAGATTAAGGAAAGCCTTACAAGTGCTAAAACTGGAAGGCAAGGAAATCAAGAAGTGAGGGAAGACAATTTATGTCCTCCAGGCAGAGTTGCATTCTGGCAGATTAAATTGTAGTGAAAACATCCTGTCAATTAATTAGTGCTTTTATTATTTTAACTGACGTTATGCTGCCCAGTGACCTTTTGTTGAACATTACGTACTGAATAAAGCTATAAATACCCCTAGAAGTTCTACTTAACGAGATTAAAGCTGAATAACACAACGTGCAATTGACTCTACAGGCTGAGACTCAGCATCTCAAAGTTGCACAAGAGGCAGTTTCCAGTTACGTACAGACGTCATCAGCACCTTTGCAGAACAGTCAGCAAATGATACTATCAGCAGTATTTAATGCAGCCACAGTCATTTCCCCTAGCAGCAAGTTTTTATATATATGAGAAGTGATGTAACTGTAGATGCAATTCCCAGTAGCACAAACTGGATGGGTAAGGAGGGGTTCCTGGTGGCTCACCCTACAAATTGTTCTCAAATGCTCCTTGAATTGTGAACAAGTGGGGAAAAAAAGTTACAGTGAACCTGCTGCTGTGCAGTTTGTGAGGTGAGGCAGTTTTGTTAAAGACCTAAACAGAAGTGAAGCTTCTCAATGGAAATGTGATGGGCAGATTCAGAGGGCTGGCAGGAGCAGGAGATGCTGGAGGAGCCATCCCAGAGAAGAGCTGCTCTTTGCAGGCAGCAAGGAGAGACTGGGGAAGCTCAAAGCAAGCCATCCTGATACAGAAAGATGAGTAATAAAGCAAACTGGAGCAATTGGAGTGAGACAGAGAAGTGGAAATGTAGGATCTGAGTGAGAAAGGTGTCCCAAAACTGAAGGCAAATGAATTGACACCAAGCCATATCATGCAGTACTTTAAGTACAAGAGTCAGCTTAACATCGAGAAAGATTATGCTACAAAATGGTCATCTGAAGAGCCATCTGGAACAACTGATCCCTGCTTCATCATAGAAGTCAGTCTGCAACAGAAGGCTGTGATCTAAGTTTTTTTTATTATAAAGTTTCTTCAGTCACAAGCCAAGCTTTCTTTTGTTTGTTTAATACATGCAAAAAACACACCCAGCACCACAACCCTCCAGGAAAAAAAGGAAAAAAAAAGACAGGTTCTGCAGGGGATTTTTTCAGAATATGACTCTCTCCCTCTGTTAGTGTTGAACTAATTCCCAGTTTGGTGCTGGGGAAATTGAGCTGCTGGAAAGACAAACTTTCATATAAAAAATACAACCAAAACCTTGACCGTTTATTATTCAGAGATTACCTCATAATACTTGAAAAGAAAAAAAGAATTTTAATCCTATGGTCTTGGCCAACTTGCATTCTTCCTCACCAAAAGCTTCAGTAAAAGTGATTTCTCATCAGCTGTTGGATGTGTCAGTGGGGGGGAGCAGCCAGTCAGGCTGGCAGTGACGCTCATCTCCCCACGGCTGCTGGCAATTTGCCCCAGGCTCAGCAGTTTTGTGCCACTGAAGTGAAATGAATCAGCTGCTTTCAAAACTGGATAAACCAGGCCTAAGGTTGCACAGACACAAGCAGCTTCAGCAGACACCAGGTGATGACAATGCTGATAATGAGCTGAGATTGAAGAGTGAAAAGTCAAAGGGGTCAATCCAAAGCACAAGGAAATGTAGTATCAATCCTCTGACCAAGGCTAGCAACAAGCAGAGTGTCAAAACCACCAAAAGGAGGAAATATTTTTAATTTAAAATAATAATTCTTAGTGAATAACACCAAGAAAGCATTACGTCCTTCTTCCCAAAGACAGTGGTCCATGAAACTACATACAGAACAACATCTAGGTTGACAATAAGCTGTGATTCCTCTCAGTATCCCATCCTGAGTGCTGCTGGAGATTCCCCTCCTGTTGCTTTGGGATAACCACATCCATTGGTGAAGTCCCTTTCTTCCTCCTTACTGGAACACACAGCCCTGGTATTGCTGTGGACACCATGCTAGTGCCCAAGGCATGTCCCAATATGCACTCCATTTCTGATGTCATCCCAGAGCCTAAGCTAAAGAGCATTGTATCTTTCATTTCCCAAGTGCAGAGCATGACCAGCTAAAAGAGGTTTAGTGAATAAAGACTGGGCTGTCCTTACTGATGGTCAGAAACACAAAGAAACTTCAGCAGCTGCAGTAAATTCAGTATCTGTGCCCTGGTTTATTCAGTGTCTGGGCACAGTTGTTACACAAGCAGACAATCAAGTGCAAACATTGAGCTGCAAAGGGTCTCATTGCGTGCCAGGTCTTTCCAGTGAGCAAATGCTTGCAATACAGAACATTTGATTACAGTGTTTTGATGAGAACCAGCTTTTTCCTTTCATCCAAGCAAAAAAAAAAAACAAAACAAACAAGCAAACAACAAAAAAACCACAGAGTAATTTAAAAAAAAATAAAATAAAAAAGGTAATGAAACTCAGTAAAAATTCCTTAAAGCAAAGGTCCACCTTCAGTCTGGATTTCAAAGAGGAATACTCCTGCTCGCTATCATTTCGCAGGTTGTTAAAAAGTTTCAAAAATGAAATAACATTTAATGAGAGTTAAGGTGGTTTTTTTGTTTGTTTTTTGTTTTCTTTTCATCTGAATTTTTACTTATCTTTTCTAATCAGAACAGATATGAGAGCTCAAACCAAAGGCATAATAGTAATTTAGAGCATCTCACCCTGTGGCTTATGAAATGATTTTGTGCACAGAGCCGTGTTGGCTTCAGTGGAACAATTTGCACAGCAAGTACGAGCAGGTGGCAGAATTCAGGCCCTAATATTGATTCCACTTACAGGTAGATGCTGTGCAGGAAAATCTTTAGAGGAATTGTGGCTGATATTCCAGCACGCCAGACTCAGCACATTGAAAGGCAGCAAAGAAAGCCTTCTTTCATAGCGCTAAAAGGTGCTGAAATGATGATGGTAATTTAAACCATTATTACAAAATATATCCAGCACTATGCAGATAATCATGTGAATTTACTTTTGCTGTCAAAAGCTTGTTTTTAAAATAAGCCTTGACTTGGGACAGCATGTAAAATAACATTTCAGAACACTTTTCATAAAATGCAGTAATCAGAGATATAGTCCTCATTTGCAATCAAAGTACTCAAAAAACATTCGTTTTGTCTACTGTTTCCTTCTTTTTATAGGGATTTATAGGATATTATGTAGGAGAAGCGCAGTAATCAGGCACACTCTGGAATATAATGGGCTTTTAGATCCTCTAATGAGTTGTATAAGAATAGCATATTAAGAAAAGTCATGCATGTCATACATCTCCCTCTCATTGTAAAACACTGTTTTTAGACTTTAGCGCAGCCAAAACAATTTATCTTTTTAATTAAAAAAGAAGAAGTATCTAATTTCACTAAACTTATTCAGGGAGAACGTGTTCTGAGTTCTTGAAATCACATTGCTACACCAGAGACCTGAAATGCCTGAGAGTGGGGAAGCAGAGGTGAGAGCACTGGCTCCCTAACATTGAGGCAGGCCAAGATTTTAAGGGATCTTAACATCTGAAGAGTAAGAATTGGCAGAAGCTAATGAGCTTTGCTGAGCCGAATTAAGTCACTTAGCTCCTCTGCCTGGCAATGTCAAGGCTGCCATGCAATACAGATCATTAGAAGACACAAGCTGAAATGGTCTGATGCTTTGTACAAACTCAGGCACTGAACTCTTCAACAGGAAAAATTCACCTGCGCTGTCACTTGGATCCAACCTGAGTCTCTGGGTGCTTTCATTAGTGCTCCCACAAGGCTCGTTTCCCTGTAGGCAGTGGGATTTGCTGGGACTGGCTCTCATGTCAGAGTTTCAAAAATAAATTTAAACATTATAAAACGCCACCTTTTCCTGGAAAGTAAATACCACACACCCAGTGAGCGCCCAGAGCCGTGTGCTGTACCCTCAGCATGTGGCCCACAGTCTGTGCCTGCCTTCTCCTCCTAGCACCTGCCATTGCTGCAGCTGCAGAGCTGACCTCAGCTTTTATGTGTTACTTGTAGTGCAAAAGGAGGGCTCTCAGCAGCTCTGCTCCTGCACTACTGCAGAACTGCTTTAGCTTCATGTATCAAAGCCACCTCAGATGTGTGAAACTGCTTTGCCTTATCATACGTCATGCTGAAAGTTTCTCAGCAGTTTAGGACATGGAGCAGAAAAGCAGCATAAAGTAAATATCTAGGATGTGTTCAGGACTGTAACACTTCACTTTCAGCAGCCATTAAATAATGAATAATTTTAGGTTTTGAGCCTACTCTTAGAAAATATGAGTTTATGCCCATTTTGTTGTGATTTATTTTTTCAAAGCGATAAATGCAACAGGTCAGAGTCTGAAAATGGCATTTACTTGGAATGGTGCATGTGCTGCAGTGAGACAGCTGCAGTGAACAGCTTTTCCTAGCAGGGCTGGCTCCAGATATTGCACACTTGAAACAAGCTAAATCCCACCATTAAGAGGCTTAGCTCTGCTATGACTGTCAAAATCTGTCTATCACAACGCCTATTTCTCCTGTACTCAGAGAATTAACAATGAAAGTACTTTTTGACACGCTAAATGAGATTTGGGACACTTAACAAGAGTTGGCTCAAAACTGCTACCTCAAGAAATATAAAATGGCAGCATTGTTGACACTGTATGACAAATTATATGTTCCTTAATACGCTATGTCACTCCATTCAGTTTTATAATTGGCACTGACTATGGCTGAAACCTGATCCAAAGCACACAGAACTAACTGGCGCTTGCTTTGTCCCTCTTAGTATTTTCTAGGCTACAGAACTTCATAAATATTTACTCACCAGGGTGGCATGCTATTTTTTTTCCATAAAATATACACGTCCGTATCTATAATTATGTAATTAGTTACTTTCTGTCAGATGACTGGCTAGCTGTGCACAGCCAGCTTAGACTGCAAGAGATGGGTAACTACCTTAAGAATTCAAACAAAGAAAACTCTCTATATAAAGATTACTGCACCCAATGACTTCCGCCAACTTCATTAAGACTATTAGAATAGCAGAGGTAATTACTCAGCCTATATTGCTCAGAAGAAAGGCATTCAAGGAATCATTGTTCCAACACTATCAGCATTAACTCAGGAGATGCAACAATTTCTGTGCAATTCATAACTCTATTCATTACCCTCATGGGTATCTCCCCATGATTTTGTCCAATTTCTCTTAGAAATATTTAGTTTTCTTGGTCTTTATAGCATTCTGCATCCTTACTTTATGCATTGTGTTAATTCTGCATTTGCTGGCACCTGGATTATGATTTTGAAAACCACTCTTAGGTCCATTCCCACATCACTTTGAGGACTCAGCTTAATCTCTTCTAGCACGGAAACACTTCTATAGTGCCAGCCCTGCTTCCCTTTCTCCAGTTCTATGTCAAGCTACAGAGGGGAAGATGCACTCCAGCTCATGTGCTGGGGAAAGAGATGCAAAGACAAGGAACAAAGTGCCAGAAGAACATAAGTTCCCACGGATGTTGCAGGAATCAAAAGTCAGGACCTTCTTGATCCCTTCCTCCAAACAAATCCGCATCTGGACACAAATGATTCACTAATCCTATCATAAAAGAGCATCTCAGACCCATGCTGTAGTATAAGCTCCATCTGCATTCACAGTAATGTAATTCACAAGTGACCCAGATTTACAACAGATAAACAGTGATGTAATGGTGGTATGAGAGAAGAATTATACCCTCATATGTACATATATATGAGTGAATATATATATATATGTGTATATATAAAAACATACGTATTTCTCAACACTGTAAACTCTTCAAATAGTCTCCCAGTAGCAAAATAAAAGCAAACACCTCACACATTTTTGGAACGTTAAAATGCCATTTCCTTCTAAAGAGAAGAAATTCAGACTATAGTTGGCTTTGTTTTCTCCAGAGCTGGTTAGAGTCGCTGCACAGATTTTCAGAAGTCTTGGAAGCACAGACCTCTTGCTGGCACATCCGCTAGAATCTCTGCTCACAGGTTCATGCTTGGATATTAACTTTAGAACCATTTCCAAGGATTTTTAACTGGGCGTGAGCACGTGCCAAACAAGTGAAACTTATTACAGACTCAAGCTCCTAGCATGAGAACTATTTGAAAGGGGGGAAACCAGCTCTGTTTATGATTTACAAAGCACTGAAACAGTATTCTGGTTTCATTTTGGTTTCAGATATTTTCAGGAATTAGAACTATGCACATACACCTAAGCCTCTGAATGATACCAGTCTTGTTAATGAGACCGAGAGCTCTAATATTTGGCTAATGTCATTTATGTGTGCTCATTTATTCAAGTCTTCCTCATGTGATTATTTTACAACAGACACTTTTAGTACTCTCAAATCTGGCAACATTTTGGAGCGCAGCGTGCAACCATCACCTGAGAGACACCAGTAGCACTCAGATTCAGTTACACGGTGCTCAGTCCAGGACAACAACTCTGACACAAAAGGACACGTGGAAGGTTTCTGAGCTTTGCTGAATGTTCATCTCGATCCTACAGCCAACCTGGGCCGCCACTATCTTTTTTTTCTTTTATTATAATCACTTGGGGTCCTGGGTAATTGGAACAATTAGGGTGATTAATTGCATGTTTGCAGTAAAAACATAATACTGGGAAGGGTTACATTACAGGCTAAATATTTTCAGAAAACTCTATCAGCTGGTAGACATAACAAATGTGATCAGTCCAATGCAACATGAAGCTGCGCATGTTGTGCAAACTGGTTTGCTCTGGAACTCAAATCTCCTTAAAAGAGGCCAAAGTGTTTAAAAAAATAAACTAAGGCAGAGTGCATAGGGGGAAAAGAAATATTGACATGTGAGGCCACTGTACTTCTAACATAAAGAAACATTGTTTTCTCTTTGGTCCTTTTATTGTCTAAGTAGAAAGTGCAAAGCATAGGAGCAAGCACACAACAAGACCAGGTGCACGAGTGAAGTAATGAGTTGTATTGAAAGGAAAATCAGAAAAGCACACAGTGGGATACCTACAATACTGACACATTCCTTAATGACAGCAAGAAGGCAAGCTGACCTGCCTGCCACTGCAACTGCAACTCTAAAGATTTTGGAGAGGGTTGTCAAACCCCAGAACAGAAGATATTCCCACTGGAAGTTTCATTTATTGAACCCTTACTGGGTTCAGTCTGGGCTTTCATCTTCTACTCATCACTATGCTGTTGAAATGCTGCAACCACGGCCCCTTTCTGGATTCTGTGCCCTACTTGTCTCCACAGATCCACTTTAACTGAAGGGCACATGAGTGCTTACTCAGATGCATGTTCCAAAGGACAAACTGGAATCAAGAATAAACATCGCCTACACCTGCTCTTAAAGATGTGCCACTGCCAGAGTATGGCTGATAGCAAAATTCCATGTGAAGGAGTGGATCACTTGTGTTTCCCACAACCAAACCAAGCACAACTCATCTATCTCAGTGCTGTCGCCTGGCCACAATCTTCCTGTCTTCTAAAGAAGAAGATAGCTGCCAATACTGTGTGATAAGCTCAGATGTGCTCTGCGGAAGTGTTGCAAATCTCTGACCAGAGCATGTCTGTTTGCACTGAGTTGGGCAGACTGCCTTCAGTTCAGGAGCCCGCAGCCTCTTGGAAGCCCAGAGACATCTGCTCCACACTTTGCCCTGGGGCACCTCAGTCCAAAACAGTTCAGCATCCTGTCCAGTGTTCTCATCAGTTGTGTCTAACATTCTGCTGAGTCTTTACCAGTCTATTCAGTGACATAAATGAAAGGCCAGCTTCTTATACTGCTCACACAACCACAGAGGTGCTTCGTTCCAAGGAGAAAGAAGTGAACAGTGAAAGGTTTAATGTTCCATTTGCATGATTGGAGACTGTGCTTTTACACAAGCAGCAGGGTCAGAGGGCAGGAACAACCTGTTATCTTTCCAGAATGAAACTGATATTTACTAGATGAGGGTTTTGTTCTATTTGTTTTAAGTTGATTACATTTTAACTCAGCTCAACAATGCTGGAAAACCTGACAGAATATTCCAGAGCCTTTAGTCAATGACAACATAATGGAAAAAATGTTTCAACTTTTAAATAAGAGTATATTGCAACCCTAGTACACTCGTTATGTCAGTAGGTCAGGTCTGTCTTTTTGATTCCAGTCACTGCCAAGTATTCACGTCTGCATTGCTGAAATCTGTGCTAAACTTTCCTCTTTAGTTGAGAAAAGCCTTCTCGCATGCCAGTGTTCCCTGCAGCTTTTTATTGAAGAAATTGCCTTTTATTTTTAACTGTGAAGTGTCTGTCAGGCTCATTAAAAAAGGTAAGAATTTGATCATTTATGAGAATAAGCAGCATGAATATATAAAAGAAGTGTGGGGCCAGAGAGGAGTGTCAGGCTGAAAGAGCTGCTCTGCCCTACCATCAGCCACATCCATATACATTCAGTGTTTAGAAACCATCCTCCCTTTAGTTAGTCTTCTCACTGAAGCACAGTAGCTTTGAACTTGTTTCCTTTAGCTACGGGTTGTTAATTCTAAACACAAATAGAATTGTTCCTACTGGGGATGAAGCATCCTCCTCCAGCTCACACCAAACTTTGCATTCAAATATCCAGTTTACCACAGTCATACTAACAACAAAACAGTTTGATCACTGCAGAAAAGACACAGAACTGAGAGTTATGGTCACAATTACACAGTGACCATACAAAAACAACAACAAAAAGAATGTTTCTATTGTCATCTTGATTACTATTATCATCAGGAGAAAGCATAAGCTTGCTTAAATCAAGGTCAAGAAAAATGAAACAACCCCTAATTCAGTAAGAACTTCTGTGAGCACTAAAACCATTCATGAAAATGTGATTATTTTTTTAAAGCACAAACTCATTTTTCATCTACTTCTTGTTTATTACTCAGGACACTTGTAAGGCAAACTGTTGATCACAGCCTGAACCTCTGATTAACCATCTGAGGCAAGTGACGGGTCAGCTGTGGGAGCACAGGTGAAGGTAATTTAGCTTTGCTCCCAGAAGGGGTAGAGCTTGGCTGCACCTCTCCTAGATCCCATTTAAGGGCTGACCACCACCAGGTATCAGCCTGGTCTCTTTACTCAGTCACTGCTCAGGATGAACAAAGCAGTCAGATTATCCCGTCTCAAAGTCTATTTATTCTACCTGCTGAAGCCTTGCAATGCTTTGAGGTCATAGTTTTGAGCTTTACCACCACAAACAGTTCCCTGTGAACATCTTGCTTTGATGGCTCAGACTCCAAGTTAAGAAACACTTGCACGATGGAGCTAGAAAACTAACCACACATCCAAATACTTGTGTTAAAGCATGGAAGCAGATTTAATCTACTCCTTGGCTTGATATAAAATATTGGAGCTGTACTAATTCAGTGTTATCTTGTGTAGGATGTAGCTCACTTGCATTCAAGTCAGACACAACTGCAAGAGGTGGGAATGGCCCAACGGTCGGCCATGGCCGCCGCCTCAGGGCAGCTACCTCAGCACTTGATAGCGAAGGGATATCGCTCCTAGATGGTCTTTCCCTGCTTTGAAACGTGTAGATTAAAAACAACTAACCAACCCATCAAGGATAATACTCAGTAAGTCATGCAAGAGTTAGGGATCTGACAGGTACCTGCTCAGGACTATGAACTGCTGCTGAAAAAGGAGTGCCGTGTGAGTTTAGCTGTAGAAGTTGGTGCCTGTATAGGAGCATATAAATACTGTGGATCTGCAGTTTTTACAAGCTGTATCAAGCTGGTAGCAGAAATACTGATAGTGAAAGAATAATAAGCTGCAATGTTTATGTTTATAAGCCTGGCTGTGGTAAGATCACACGGAAATCAGGATATGCTGGAAGAATTTGGCAGGCAGTAGAATCCTGTAGTTAGTTGTACCTGATGTGCTTTTAACTCGGAAATCTTATGCAATCTGAATGACTTCATTTATTTGTATGTCCATGTGAATGACTAAAGACAATGACATAAATTAGGAACAGAGTGTGAGATCACAACAGGCCTGTCACTAGAGCCATTGTTAGATCCAGATATCACTCTATGAAGTCATTAGCAAGGTCACCAGTATCACTGCACAGCTGAGGACATCTGAAGAGTTGGTGAGAAGTTTTGAGAAGGGAAAATGTCCCCTACTGAAGCTAAATAAGGCTTTTTGCCTCCTATTCCCCGCCCCCCAAAGAGTAGTCTTGCCTAGGCTCTTTAAGCCTCACTGATGTCTGCTGAGACATGCTTGTAAGGATATCCAGAGAGGTTAAATGCCTGAGTAGGCAAATCAGGATATCACTACCTGGGCATTTGTAATGGATCTGGAGCTCTCTCAATGGCCTGTGCTACAACAAAGCATATACTGACACTCTCATTTCAGGAACAGATTCCATAAAGTCTTTCTTTACATTTGGATACCTCTATTACAAATTGGCAAGCTAAGTATAGACACAAATCTGTGCTAATGCTAGTCCTGCAGTAGTAAAATACTGAGCAAAAAATAGGAAAACCAGACCCATTTACACGTAAGAATGATTTAATTAAAGTTTCCACTGCTCCAAAGAAGGTATGCTTCACATCATAAAGAATTTTTGTCATGAAAATTATTTTTTTAAGAGGAGGGAGAATTTTGTTTGCAGCAAGTTGGCTTTATTGGATTGCAGGTCAAAATTAATTATTTATTAATATGGAAAAAAACAGCTCCAGTCTTGTAGTGGATTCAGAGGTTTGCAATTGGCTGCATTTAAATTCCACGAAGAAAAATAATAATCCAAACAAATCACCAGTAAAACTGCTATAATCACTGTCATGCAAAAACCTGCTGCGGTGCAGATGTGGAAGCTCACACCGCAGAAATGTGAAGATATTGCAGTTTGCTGTAAGGCAACGACAAATGTATCTTACATATGTCTGCTGAATGGACTCATTACGTGATCCTTCTAGAATCCCTTGGGTTTGTTTTCCTTTTTCCAAAGCTTCTGCAGAAAATGCAAATCTACAATAATCTGAGGTTTTGGACAGTGTCACAGACACCTCTGTGTAAAACTTGGAGCCTAAACCTGCATACCTAAATAACACTGTCAGCTCCATACCCCTGCAAATAATTCCACTGAAAGTAATGAAATTAGTGGTGTGAGTAAACCTTAAATACCTGACTCCTAATTTTAGGCTTTAAGCTTCAGTGTATATTTGAAAGCTTGCTGCTCTGGGACAACCCAGCAGTCTGCTGCAAGGACAGGGGATTGTCACAAGTGTAACCTGTTAGAAATCACATCCTCAGGTGTTCAGAGTTAGCAAGAGGGTCTAATCCTCAGAAATCAGAAAATAATAATGACACAAAGAATCCCTAATGCAGCAAGCAGCATGCAGAAAGATTTCAAAAGCAGGTTTCCTAGCTAGCTTTTCCATCTATTTTGCCATACCGTTATGTTCTAAAACTCTTTTCCCCTCAACCTTCTTCTCTACAAAATATGACAATGCAAGTCCTTTTAAACTTCCCTTATATGGCAGCTGCTCCATTTTCTTGTTCTGTCCTTAAGTTTCCCACATCCCTCTTGAAATAAGCACTGAAGGGCAGCAATGCAATGAAAGAAATCCTACTGGAGCGCCCTACCAGCAGGAACTTTGGTTCAATGACAGTTCAAAAGATGGGGGAAAAGGAAAATAAGGAGACTGGCCTGACAGTCTGGAAGTGGTCACTGGCACAGCAACAGAAGGAGAAAACTGTACTGTATATAAACTGTATCTGCAATGCCTGTGCTTTACAGCCAGTGAAATGGGCTGGAATCCTTCCTGCTTTGGAGATTTAAGGAGTGTTATACAACACTGAATAGGACTTTGGGAAAATAACTGGGTAGGGGACTGCTGAACTGTTCATCTTGTACATTACTGGTTCCTTAAATCCTTTTTCCTTAAATCTGAAATATATTCAAAAAAAAAAAAAAAAACAAAACCTCACACAAACCATCTATGAAGGAATCTACTTAGTGAGTGCTGCTGGTATTTCTATTCACAGATTGTTTTACTTTGAAAAGAGCTTTGCTCCATCCAAACACCTTGCAGAAATACTCAGATTTTCCCCACAGTTTTAAGAGGTTTGGGATACTCCTGGGAGCAGAGATGCTGCTGTAAATCCAGCATGTAACAAGTTGTACATCAGATTATTTTGTGTAGATACATGTGTTTTTCAGTTTCTCCTCTTGGCTGTCTTAAGTTTTCCAGTTTCACTGACTTTCCCCCAAAACCCCATCTGTGTGCTGAAAAACATTCATCTGCTGTATTAAAAAGGGATTCATCAGCCTAATGTTATGTCTTTTACATCTTGCATTGCGCAAGGGACTGTTAGTATAAGTAGCAAAGGAGAATGTTTATTTTACTGCACTCACCTCCATAGTCTTCAGTAGCATCTACTACAGTTGTAGTCATCTACACTCAGAATTTCAGAATAGAAATACTGGAACCTAAATCTTACTTCAAACAGGTTTGTTACTCAGGGCAATGTCTGAAATCTGCCTAGAAGAATTACATGTAACAAGTCTCAAATCATCAAAACCAAACAAACAATTCAAAGTTCTTTAATTACCCAGAAGTTTGCCCTCCAACATTCTTCCAACATTAACAATTGATCCTCTTAATACAAAAAACAGTTCCGTTAGGTGAAACAGTGGAGAAATGTGTCTTTCATTTTTGTTTAAACAGTATCATTGAAAATTATATGTATAGTTTTGACCAATTGATATTCTAAATGGTGCTTTGTCCTAGTTTCTAGGACAGCTCTTTGCATCTTTGATATGCCAGAGTACCTCCAATCCACATGCATAAAACTGGCTATGTGAGCACTTTAAAGTGTTGTACTGTTTGTTTCAGCTGCACTGAGTTAAACAGCACTGAAATAATGTATGAACTGTCAAAGGCGCTCAAAATCCTGAAGCCAGATTTACATATCAGCAATCCATACTGTCTTCCCATCTTCTCTCAGTCTTCAGGCTATATGCCACTTAACTCTTCTGTAATATTCAGAACCTGTTTCTGTTACAGCAAACTGATACACAAACAACGCATTTTTGATTACTGTCATGAACATGAGATGGCTACAGAGTGTGCATGGCGTGGAGATCTTACTCCAAAAATCATGGAGCCATTCAACTTCAGCAAAGAAACCAGAAATCAAAGTTGTAATTCTTTCCTGCTTCCATCCGCCTAAGAGGGGATGCAATTTACCTTGGCTTTGGAAAACCTCTTTTATGAACAAGGGTTTTACAATGCCAGGGAGCAGAGCTGAGAGGCTGGTAGTTCTAACACAATCATGAAGGGAGCAGACATTAATCCCCTTCTTTTAGCTGTTGTGACTGCTCAGTAACTGTCAGCCTAGCCTCAAATTAACCAACACTCTCCTCAATAATGAAAATAGTGTTGCCTTCCACTCAGCTTTTCTCCAGGCCATTTACTGTTTAGAAGATACAGATTGGTCTCTGCTTGCTTCTTCTGGGGAAGACGGTTGGCCAGGTTCACAAACCATCCCTGAATCCTGGCTGTCAGCTGCAGTACCTGGAAAAAGAAATATTTTAAGGGAAACTGTTGATCACAGCCTGAACCTCTGATTAACCATCTGAGGCAAGCAATGAGTCTGCTGCAGGAGCACAGGTGAAGGTAATTCAGCTTTGCTCCCAGAACGGGTTGAGCCTGACTCCACCACTCCTAGATCCCATTTAAGGGCTGACCACTAACTCTCTTGATAGAGATTGCTCCTTAGTGGAGTTTTTGTGGTGAGCCTCAACAAATATATATAGGAAAAGGTTGCAGTTAAATGCTAACAAACAAAAAAAATCCCATCTAAATCCCTGTATTTCAATTTGCCTTTCATGTATCAATCGTGCTTCCAGAGAGAAACTCCCAATGCAAAATAGCTTTTTGTAAATCTAGTTTGTTTTTCAGTGCTGTCAATTCCAAAGTGCTTAACATCAAGAGCTGCAGCTCTCCAAACTGAGTTATTGTACTTCAGACAGCACTTGACTGTTTCAGCTATGCTTAAGGAAAGTAGCAAGAATGCTTGTTTCAAGATGGGAAATATAGAAGCCGCACTGGAATAGGAGTATGAGACAGGCTCTTCTGCCCACTTAGCTACAGTGAATCTATGCCATGCCTTTTGACCACTCCTGTGAACTTTAATGGCCTTCACTGACTGACTAATAAATAGTCTCTTCAAATCTAACTAGCATTTATTTTTTTAAAACATGGGTTCTTTTACTTGCTGATTTTCATGTAAATCTCCATCATTTCTCATGTGGAGACGTAGGTTTTTTGTTTCTTTTAATGCAACTTGCTGTCTTACAATGTCAACGACTTGTAATCAGACTCTACCCTCAAATATTGTACTGGTTGCTTTGCTGGACATACCTTCTGTTTGTTTAATCTCTGTAACACTACTAGTCAATACAGCCTGAAATTATACAACGCAACAGCTTATACTTTCTTAGGAAAAAACAACATGATGTGATCTTAACACATCCTCACATATTTAATGTTACAGATTTTCTCTTTTTTCAAGTTATCTTGAAAACCAGAATCAAAGAATTATTAGTTTCACTGTAGCTTCCCTCTTTATCTGTACCTTTTGCTGGGAGGCTATTTTGTTTATGACCTCATGCAGAAACATCTCCTTCACTGGGTCACAACTGCAAGCTCTTCTATATCCTGGAGCAAAAATACTATGTAGTGGAATTAATTTGTACTTTCTCCCTGGTACTAAGAAGACTAGTTTGTTCTCTGAACAGCACAATCCATGATGCATTGTTTCCTATGGCTTTGTGCCTGGGTTGTAATTTCCCTAGTGAGTAATAAGACTGAGGTCATTAGATGGCATTTTGCTCTCCAGGGGGGTGCTCTCATGACCTCTCTTCTCTGTCCCCGTTGCCTGTTTTCACAATTGTTTGGCCAGTAAAGCTTTACTCTACCAGGTCTGCACTTCCTCTATTTCCCACATGCAATGCCACTACTTCTCTCCAGGTTCCCTAAGTTTACCTGCTACTCTCAGTTCCTTCCCTTTCCCACCCACCCCAGAAGAGCTACAAGTTCTCTGCCACTGTAATTATCCCCCAGATTTCTTGTCTCCTCTAAACCACAAAACTCACTAATCCTCACATACAATTTCTGCTTTGCCTGCCAGCTCTCAGCTTCATCTCTTCCCTTCAAACTCAGGCCATATTATTTTATCTCCATCAGCCCAGTATCTTCTACACACTGCAATGAAGTTCTGGTTGATACCTTTCTTGGTACCCTAGAATATCTTCACACTTACATGTTGTCTATACACCCTTGATGCTTCTATATTCACATTCTCCTTATCCACTACTTCTCTTGCTTACTTTTCCTTGACTTTCCAGCCAGACACGAAGCAAACTGCTTGGCAGATACATGCCCACTGCTGGGCTGACTGGCAGGCGCTTGGTTGTTGGCCAAGGTACACACAGGTCAGTCAGGAACTGAGTGCAAGCTGACTGCTATCCAAACACCACATCATGTCATGGCTGCAAACAAATGATGCTGAGGGAGGCACATGCTTCCCTTGCAGATCAATATTGTGTAGGCCTCTGATGTTTGGCTGAAAATAACTAATGACTTGAAAAGTTACGAGGATACTGGTTTAACAAAAGTGAGTCTGTGCAAGGCTTATTTTGTGAGAAATCAGGCCCAAATTCCCCTCAACTTACATTTTATCCTATGTAAATGCTATCAACATCATTTTAATTCCAGTGAGAAAATCGGTCTGCTTTCCCTCTCTTTTATAGAATATAGTTAATTTTTCAATGGTTAATGATGATTATTCTGTGTGTGGTAAACAGTTGGATCTACAATTTCTTATTCTCACGTTCAAGAAGAGAAAGTTGTACTTACTTATCTGCATTTTCAAAAAGAGCTTAAAATGAGACTGGCTATTGACTTATCCAGTGCCAGTGGTTAATTCTCTGAGCAGCTCTACCCTCTTGTGATCGCAGCTGGCTGCAGCTAAATGAACAGCTTACAGATACAATCACAGCCATGACCACGTGTAGGCACTAGACACCAAAGAGACCCAAAAGAGATATTTACCTAGACAGAAATTTAAAATCTTGTGAGGTTCAGTCTAAACAATTTGAGATCTTGAAGATTCAATCTTTCGTCTACAGCAATTAAAATGTAGGATTTCCAGATGTGCAAGGAGTTTCACACTACTCACGCTAAGTGAGCTGTCTAAGCTGGCAGTCTGCCCTGGGCCTTCAGGATCTCGGCCCTGGCTCCACCACAGGGATCTGGGAAACGCTGAAAACTGAAGCCAGAATCAAGGTTTCTTGGAGCGTCCATCTCAGTGTTTATATACTGGACCTTCCAAAGCTCACATAATAATTCCTTACCGTGTGCTTCCTTGGCTGATTCAGCAAACACATTCAGTGACAGGAGAGGTGGAATGTAATGAACCCCCGGCAGAAAACTTGGTGGGATGAACTGCGGCAGAGGAGTGTAGTACGCCTGATGGAAATCTCCACTTACATCTGGAATCTGTGGAAACACACAGAGCAAAGGATGTTCATTTAGAGACTCTCTCCAGGGCACATCTGCAGCATCAAACAATTTCTCTTTCAGTCTTTATCTATGAAATTTGCATTTTTGGGTATCAATTTTGTGGCCATGTGCTGTCACATGCAAAGCTTGCACATAGTGAAATATGCAGCTCAGAGGTAGCTGAAGGTAAAGTACAGAATAGAATAGAACACTTGGAAGGGACCTTCAAAGATCTTCCTGCACAAGCAAAACCAGCAGTATTCCCAGAAGTAATTAAAAAACCACAAGGCTCTACTCACTGACAGAGAAGCTGCATTCCCTGGTCCACAGTTGCTTGGAATGGGTCGGAAACCCTTCTGAAGTGCTATCCCTGGGGGTGATGGTGCAGCTCCCCTACAGCCTGGCTGATTGATGGCAAATCCCATGGGAAATGGGTGATAAGGATACATCCCAGAGCAGCCAAGATACACTCTTGCAGGGTCTCTCTCCATGTATTCCGAGTTGACCATGTATTCTGGAGGAAA
Source organism: Coturnix japonica (assembly GCF_054131305.1). Taxonomy (NCBI): domain Eukaryota; kingdom Metazoa; phylum Chordata; class Aves; order Galliformes; family Phasianidae; genus Coturnix; species Coturnix japonica. The sequence goes on from NC_140702.1 coordinate 1,107,658, forward strand.
AGCAGAGTGAGCTAGGAAACAATGAGAAAAGAACAGATAAAGACATCGCTGTAATTCTATGCCGTTCAGCAGAAGCAGTTGCAGGACTAAACTCTACTCTTAGCCTGGAGAATCTGGCCCTTGGATTTCATGTTTGGTTCCTCACAAATCTGATTTTTTTAATGAAAAAAGGCTGGCTATTTGAACACAAATAGGGTCCTTCTTGTCTACCTATCCTCCTATCAATAGAGAAGCAGTATAATCTGCTTCTGGAGCACTATGATTTCACTGCCTGCCCTCCAGGCTTTTTGGAAAAGGTCAGCAGATTAAACATGTAATTAAATGAAGGACTGATAGGCACGTGCCAGCACCATCTGTAGGCATCATTTCTTTAGGAAACCAAGCTTAAATATATATACATATATATAATAGCTATTGGCAGATTAGGTGGGATCCAGCCATGCCCAAAATGCCTCTTTCCTCTGGGTTCTCACACCAGCATATTCCTTGCTCTTTCCAAGGCCCAGACTAATGACTAGTGCAGTCAGTTTGGATTTCTGTAGAATCACTATAATAAAAACAATGAGTTCACTGTATTAAATAGTAATAAACTAGACAAGCGACATAAAAGACTCTGCTAATGAAAGCAATTTAAGAACTGACACTTTTCTACCTGCAAAACTTTGGTTCTGCTCATAAAGGCAAAACGCAGCTTCACGCCAAGCTCAGCCTCTGCTGTAAGGCCCAAAGGTCTCTTTCTTTTGCAGTGCTATCATAGAGACAACTTTAGACAACTGCAGCAGTAATTTCCTCATTTATTTGCCATCCCTGAGTACTTTTCAACATTTTTTATTTCTGGAGGTCGTGCACAAACACCTGTATGTACATGCATCCCAACACTGCTGGGATTAGCTCCCTAATTCCCTCCTAGAGAAGAACCATGTGCTTGGAGCTTCAACCTTGCAACAAAAGAGCTCCACGAATCGCGCTGCAAACCTTGCCGAGCAAAAAACAAAAGCGAGGCTGCACACCAAGCTGAGGGAAGAAAAGGGGAGATGGGAACCTCTTTTAGGGTGCTGGATCCTTACCGTAGTCCCAGAAAGTCCCAGCAGGAGGTGGGGGCAGACCCCTGCGTGCCGGGCCTTTGTCACTGCCGCCGGGGGGCTGGCCGCCCTTCGCCCCCACGTGGCTGCTCTGCTCGGAGGCTCCGGCCACGACGTCCTCCCCTGGGGGAGTGGATCCCACAGCCACCCTGACAGGGGCATCGGGCACCTGCTGCCACAGCGCCTTCTGGGCTGCCATGATCTTCTGGCGCTCGGCAATAAGGGAGCACTTTTTGCAGAGGCAGAGCTTCCAGCGGCACTGCCCGGCGTGGCCTTTCACCGGCACCACGAAGCCGTGATTGCGGCAGTGGGAGCATTTTGGGGTCCGCACTGTCGCCTTCTCCGTTGCTGCTGTAGCTTCCTTCGCTTCCATATCCAGCAGCCCGGCTAACGGCTCTGACACACCCAACCCCCTCTATAAGAGGGCTCTTATATAGGGCAGGGCCAGATTCCCTCCGAATGTAGCAAACAGGGCAGGAGTGGCAGGAGAGCTCAAGGCAGGGGTGGGGAATGCCCTGTCCTGGGGAGGAGAGCTGCTCGGTTCCACATGACCCTATTCCTGGGTAAGGAGCTTCATACGTACCCGCCTGCCCTGCCCCCTCGGGTGAGCTTGGAGGCGGACCTGGGGGCTGGAGAAAACACGGTGGGGGTGGAGAGAGAAGCAGGTGGAGTAACACTATAGTACATGTGGGATCTAATGGACTGGTGAGAAAAGGACAGCATCCCTCACACCTAAACGATGGTTTTCCCTTTTGGCACTTAAGCAGCCACACTCACTTTTTATACCTTGAGTGATGTCAGTTGGGTTTTGTTTCTAATTTGGAGTATACTTCTCGTGATGAGGAGAGCAGCTGCTTCAGAAGGAAAAAATACACCAAATGTTTCATCATTGTTTTTCAAAACAAAGTACAGAGATGAAGGCAGAAAGCATATGTCATTGGAAAGATCTGTCTCCTCTTCTTGGAATTCGTTACTCTCTGGAAACAAAACAAGCTTATAGTTGGAAATACAGCTCTGCTCCAGTCCAAGCACTGCTTAGAAAGTGCTTGTTATTTGTTTCTGCTGGTAGCTACAAAACCGTGGTGTACACAGTAGCCCCTTTCCAGGAGAAGTCTCCCTTTTGCTAACACTTGCAAGAGCTAATTCTGTTTGTAAATCTAGATACTGAGATATCAGTAATACTTTCCTACGTAAAAAACGATGCTATAAAATTATTTCACCAAATAGTTGCATAAAGGCAAGTTTGTTGTTGCTGTTGTTGTTGTTTTACCCATTAATTTCAAGAGAACCGTGTAGCATCTATTTACTGATATGGAACAGTTCTAACAACTAACACAGTGTGTTTCGCAGATGTCCTTCTCACAAAGGTCTTCCTGCAACCCTTCATATCTGGGAGGCTCAGTCCCAGGGTAGCAGCACGGTTAAGATGTTTGCAGCAGCCTGGTTTGCTCTAGCGGTGAGCAGCCAACCACTGCTCGCTGCACGCACTCAGGGCTCCACCTGGATTCTGGCTTCTCGCTTTGCAAAAGATCCGGTAGGACTGAGCAACGGAGTTCTCCGGGTTTCCAGTAGGATTTGGGCTCCCGAGGATCACAGAATCCCATGTTTGCAGTCTGCAGTGCCAGCATACAAAGTTAGACTTGCTCTTGAAGCAATTCAAACCCAAATCTTCAGATGCATGCAGGGTTTATTCCCTAGCTCACCGAGCTCAGCAGCAGCCCCAGCCTACAGATATTGCAGACAGTGAGTCTTCCTGTGAAGGGCTTTCAGCCAGCCCTCTGCAACCTGCATTTGTGGACACTGTGCAGGAGCATGCATGCAAATGTACACAGTGTCCTTTCCTCAGCTGCAGACCTGTTTCTCTGGAAGACTTTTACAGCACAGTCTGCAAAGCCAAGTTCATGTGCATGAGCCTGTGTGCAATTTGGTTGAGTATCTCTGAAAGTTTGACCTGAATGTGTTACTATTTGTTCCTAGTTCAGAAAAGCACTTGATTAGTATGTCTACAATGTAAGCTACTTCTAAATCCAATCTTGAAGAGCAGCTTGCTTGAGCCAGAGCCTTGGTGCCACTCATAAGCATTGACATCACTGTGTATTAGTTATAAATAGCTAATATGCCCTAGTCTTCTGGCTTGTATTTTTTCAGTAAGCTGTGAATGTGCTTATTTGGCCCAAGTCTCAAAGATAGATGCCACGTTTTAAAAACCCTCTACTTATAATTTTCTGTAAGTGCTTATTTGTATACTAAGGCAGTGGAGGAGAAAGGTAGGCTTTATTTACTTTCCACAGTAATTTTCTATTTTGAGTAACTTAACATTTACTCAAATGTACTTCAATTTATCATTCTTCTGTCTAGAGCAAAGCGTGTCATCCATAGGCTAGTAAAAGTTTCTCCAGTAATAAACCATGTCTCGAAAAGTCATGGGGATATTTTTTTCTTAGCAGTTTTCACCTAAGGATTCAGGATTTATTATGCTTTCATTTTCACCTTAGGATTCAGGATTTGTTATGCTTTCCATATACTTTCAAAGCAACCTGTCATACTTTTTATAGAAAAGTGAGCGTTTTATTTTGCTTGTGAGGTGAGTATAAATTTCTGTAGAGAGTTCAAGGAATTGTGTGATTCCACTATGGTTGTGATTATAGATACATTTGAGTTACCTTATCACACAGCATTAGCAAGACTGTCGCACAGAAAAGACAGAACGACTTCAAAATAAGTCTTTGGAATGAGATGTAGAATTGCAGCTTCAAGTCTATTGTATTTTTCTCCCTAATTCCTATTTGAAAGAAAATGAGGCATAATACTCTACAGCTTACTCAGTTTACTGCAATATTTTATGTAACATATGGTGAGACTGCAACATGAAGTGCGTACAGAATTCTGTATTAAAATAGCATTTCTAAGAACTACTATCCTGCCAGAATGAAATGAGAACAGCCTCCTGGTTTCATGTCATTGAAATCAGCATCAGTAACGTCTCTACTTTTCAACTTCTGAATCATATCAAGTATCCGGCTTTGGTATGCAGATTGTTTTGTATGTGAAACAGTGAAGAAAAACAGCAATTTAGGTAAAAGAGGGAACAAATAGAAAGACTGCCTTTAACCTCCATAGCAGAAACTCCGTTTTGGCTTTTTTTTCCCTGTTTCTCAGACTTTCCAGCTAACATTTTTTGCAGTCTATTTTTTTTTATTTTTATTTTTTGCAAGGAAATTGTTCTACATAGATCCAACCCACACGCGACTATGATACTATGATGATACTATGATCTGACATTTCACAGAGCAATAGCAACATAATCAAGACATTTCTTCAGTACAGATCTCCATCAACAAATATTTGCTGTCTTACTTCAAAATAAATGTTTTCTTATGCATAGAAATCAAGCCCTTCTTCTTTCCTTTCTTAACAAATGCCTTGACTCTGCCTTCCCCTAGATTGGGAACTGTTTTCCTGGCATTACTCATTTTTGGGTTTATAGGGAGACCGCTGTCACTCCTGCACTGGCTGATGAGCTCACAGTTAATGTCCTGGACACCTCAAGCCAGGCCCAGAGGCTGGCGAGAATTCCTCTCATTGCCAAGAGGCATCAATACTTCCTTCCCTGTATTGTTGCTGGGGAAAATGGTGTTTTCACCCTCATTTCACATCCTTGCTCTACTGGTTCATTTAAATATAGTTTTAGTATAGAACCAAACTACACTGCAGTCATGTATGTCTCTTCTATCCATCCAGGTGACCAGAAAGCCAAACTTCCTTCTCCTTCTGTCCAGACTAGGAAACTGCAGTGTCTTTTCACACCACGTGTGAAATCTTTTCCCACTCTTACCCACTCAGAAGCCTTCAGGGGTTGCTCTGGACTATGTTGTGCATCCTTATGCATTCCCATTCTATTCACCCTCCTTTTCTTTCGCACCATTCGTATACTACTTTTCTTTCATAAAGGAAGAAAATCCCTTTCACACTTTTCCCCCATCTTATCTATCAGCTTGCATTCACAATAAAGATATGGAGTCACCTTCTCCTTGCCCAGACTATCATCTTCCTACCTAGCATTGCTAACACATATCCATGCTTTCTTCTGCAGTCATCTTCTTATTTAGGAGCTCCTTATAGCAACCATCAAAGCCTTTAAAATGTCCTCTGACTGACCTGCATTACAAAGTCACCCTTTCACTGTTGAGCTTCCAGTACAGCATATCCATCAATGCTATCTGTCACAGAACTGCAAGGTTCTGCTGACATGCCCACGAGGTTGTCTAATCCTGCCCAAAGCAAGTGTGGATGACAATGAATGAAGCTCTTTGAGTTGCTTCTGTAGGCTAAAATTTCCACCTTTCTGACCACTGTGAAACTGTACAGTAATATATATATTTAAAAAAAAAAAATATGAAGGAAAGTGCAGTGAACAACAAGTTCAATCTGATTAGGTCACCTTACGCTTTGAAATGTTCATAACATGGTTCAGTTGATTTAAACTTGTTTCCAGTCACTTTATGTTTTAAAATGGTGCCTACAGGAATTCCACTGGGGTGGACGTTTTGGTTGTTTTTACCCAGGTTTGAGATGGAGCAGGATTAGATGTTGATTTTTACCTGCTCTATCAAAAAGGTGAAATTCTGTGCTAGAACCACAGAAAATTGTATGGTTTTCTTACATTTAAAACTGTAAAAATTAATTTTAGGATGTAATAAGAAAGTTCTTAAATATCAACTATACCAACTTCTTTTTGAGTATGCCTGCAGTTTGTTTGTAAAAAGATCTTTACTAAGGAGAAACACAACAATGATTATAGTGAGAAGTCTGTGATCTGGTTACTTTATGAGCACCAAAATGACAAGGTGGATCAGAAGAGAAATTGACCCCTGCAAGGAAACAAAGTGCATAATAATTCTTACCCTTCATTAACGTAACTCCCATATAAACAGGCAATAAAAAGTCTTAAGGGGAAAAGAATGAGACAGTCATAAACAAACACACTCAGACACTTTCTGCAAATAAATGAGGGAGCATTTAGAAATCCCTGTCTACAAAAAAAGTAGATCTATGCTAAAAAAATAGTGTAGGATGGTCAGCCAGTCTGCAACATGTAAGGATCACTGCATCACTGAAGTCTGATCGCTGCCTTACATTACTCTAAGAATCATATTATTCCTTCAGAAGAAATCTTTTCTTTCTTTAGAAGGTCACCTTTGTAGTCCTTAATAAAAAAGAGAAACTGAAAACCCAAAGAATTGTCCACTTGTTAGAGCTCTGAGAGCCTCAGGGATGCTTTAGTTGCAACACCATTTTACTTCAGTATGCTCTCAGATTTAGCACATTCTAGCCTGGGTACCACTAGGCTTGTCAGTCAGCCTTCTGCCCGGAGAAATAAACACATTTTAAATCCAGAGTCCTGTTCTCCTTCCCCTCAGCTATAGTTCTTGTCATGTTCTCTTAGACATGAATAACACAAAATCACATCTGAATTCCCCCAAACAGCAAAGAAATGATTTTATGCAGAAACAGCCACGCTCACTACAGGAAGTAGGTGGGCTGCTTGGAGTCATCTTTGCTTAGCACCTATTTTGAACTGAAATTGTCATATTACCTTGTCAGCAAGCCTAAAGCAATGCTAATAGACAGATAAATCAGGAGACAGCTGAAAGACTACTACAGACATTGAACGTGCTTGCTGTGGGCAGGATTCCATTTGTAATTGTCAGCACTGGTAGATATCCCATATTTTCTAGCTACATTTTTCCACCAAACATCTGAATTAGATTTCAGCATATCTGAAGCAGCTTAAGCAATGAAATATAAATAAAAAGAGCTGTTTGCCATAATTTCTTCTGTCCTTGGCCTTCACTCTTCACAGATACTTAAAAGCATCTGAAAATCAAATGACCAAATAGTAGTTAGTTATCAACATAGCATGAAGATTATCATCAAAATGTTTACTTTATGGAGAGAGTAGGCAAGAATATAGTCTAGTCTGTGGCATATATGCTGGAATAGTTTTCTGGTATTCACACCAGTAGCGCATTATCTGTCCCTTTGTATAATTCTAAGGAATGATAGAATCCCAGGGAGATGATGAAGCCACTTGCCAGCTCCTTAACCCTATTTGTCATGGGTAAACTGTAGATTTCAGAGGGGGAGAAAAAACAAGCGCTAACACTGATGCCTTTGCATTAGCTGATTCCAGCCAGTTACACTGAAGGATGTTGTTCAAAAGCATTCTTTTTCTTCTGTGCTATTTCTACAAAATTATCCCATAGACAATGACAACAGAATCTTTTCATTTTAGTTGAACAACCTGGATTGCTTATACATGAGATAATAATTGAATTATATTTTAACTGGAAGTGGCTTCTGCAAATGCAAACATAAAAGCACAAGTTGCAATAATGTCTCTGCTTGTCTTCAAACCGAGTAAATAAGGCTCTTCTCCCCTGACAGATTCACTTTCCTCTATGTTTGGAAAGATTGCATTTTTCTCTCTTACTAACATGAAATGTGTTTATGAGCTGCCTCAGCTGGCTCCTGGAACTTCAAAGTCCACAAACACAGCATGAAAAGAGAAAGTGGAAATGAAAATAAAACTGATGCGTTGAGAAGGAACGTCCTTGATGCAGCAAATTTAAAAGGGAGAGACGTTCAGCAGAAGACAGCAAATCACCTGCAGGAGCAGATTTTATGGACAAAGATGTACAAATAGCAGACCAGCAACTGCCCACTGGCAGCTTTGGCAGATAAAATAATAGGAAGAAGCTGGTGTGAAGCCAGAACAAAGTATTTTTTCCAATGAAAGCAAAAGAGAAAATACAAAGGCATATTTCCTATCATTTCATTTTTTGGAATCATAAAATAAATCTGTCTTGCATCACAGTCACTTTGCAAGATAAGTTCTTACAAAGCATAAAAATAAGGGAATCAGACCATAAGTTGTTAGCAGTATTTTCTGAGAATCTAAACCAAAAGTGATTTTAAGTCAGGAAAGTTTAGTTTTTTCAACACCAGAAAACAAATAGAAAAAGACACCGAATCGTTTCGAAGTTTCCCTAAAGCTGTGGGACCCAACTGTCACAAAAGGTTGCCTTTTGCTACAGGGTTGTGCTGTTGGAGAGCTTGACCTACACAGCAGTGGCTCCTCCAGGCTGTCCCGTGTAGCTTTTTCCATGGCAGCAGGCTGGTTCTCTGGGTGACTGCTCTGTACTGAGATCCAGCTCTTCTAAAGCAGCACACATAGAGCAGCCATGGCAGCCATCAGCACTGTCTGAAACTCAAAAACTGCAGGAAGCAATGAAGAAGCTGAGCGCCCAGAAGCAGACCATACAGCCTTTGTCTGTTCAGTACAAAGGTGTAACGGAACTGCTTGAAACCTTTCAGATGTATGCATGCTTCTCCTGTAACTTTACATACATGCGAAATAAAAGGAAGTCAGCAAGGATAGGAAATCTTTGCTACCTGCTGTGAGGTGGCAAACAATGATTTCTGTCAGTGATCCCTAGTTTTATCTGAACGTCAGTTCTCAGTCTTTCTATACACATATTTTCTTTCATATAAGAGCAAACACATATTTTAGTTAAGATAGAATATTTGCGGGTTGAAGTTGTATCAGAATTTAAACTGATTCAGTCAAGGGATCCCTCAGGCTCCTTCAGCCTCCACCACTGCTCATAAAGTAGGTTGAGTCCACACATTTGGCACTTCCCTCCAATCACACAACTCGCACATGACAGCTCTCTTGAAGTTTATTGAAGCCTCCAGTCTCTTAACGTCTGACTCTTATTTTCTGTGGACACTGAATATGAAAATGTTGGAATAGAATGTGCTGTAGTCCACTACTACAGCAAAAACTTCCATAGATTTTTAATAGAAGATTTGTTCTTCTATTATTTTGAATGAACAAATTCACTTTGTATATGCATCTGACCAAGCTGTGTATCTGCACAGTTTACTGAAATCGCATATTTACTGTATTTATGTTTTATTTTAACATTCTTTGTCTCAGAACTAATGCACAACCACAGAAAACATGTTTTAAAGGTTAAGGTATTAATGAAAGCTTTTCTTATTTGCGTTCAGCAGAAACGTTTGCAGAATATTTACTGGATGACATCCAAAGGCTTCCTTGCTCTTTAATAGGAAAACTGCACATAAAATAAACCTACAATTTGCAGATTGTATTTTAATTTCTTAACCAGAGAGAGAAAGGTAGGTATTATGTGCACTAAGTAGATGCTCTATCTCAGTATAAAAGCACAACTTTCTCAAAGTTAATTAGAATTAATAATTCAATTAAAAGCAATGTCTTTGGTTTCCTTCAGTAACGGAATAAGGGAACATCATAACTCACAAAATATTTGAATACATTCTTTACTCAGATTAATCCAAGGCACTACGTCTCAAACCTCTTCTCCCAAGAGTTATTTATGGAGTGTTACAGCTTTTAAAGTAGACAAAAAGCAAACCAAAATGTAATGTTCTGTAGGAAATCTTACCTATAAGATTTTCCATTACTACTACTACTACTAATAATAATAAAATAGAGGTTATACTGATTATTTGTTTTGAGGTAGTAAATTAAGATATAGTTATTTATGGGCAATTATATAGGGCCAATAATTCAATTAACATCCTCCCCAAGCCACATATTTTAGGCTTGATATGCTACACTCAGGATTGTGAGCTGTTCAAGAGCCTTGTAATTAAAAATGGAGAAATGGAAAGCATCACAGACTGCCAGTAACTTGGTCATACGCTGCTGTGTTTTAAGAAGCTGAACTTCTTTTGTTACATCAGTAAGTCAAACTTTCCTATTTTTCTCATAGTCCTTTCTGCCTGTCCTCACACTCAAACATGGAGAGTCAAAAGGAGTATCTGACGTGCAACAGCAATTCTTTACACAATGATCTAATTATCTCCATGTATCTACCAGCAATACCAAAACCCAGGACTGTTTTTACACAGTTGTCTTCAAAGCAGCTATTCAACTGATCTATCTCCTCCTTGTTCTATGTGGTTTTCAAGTGCTGAACTCCTGATAGTGGTTTCTCATATATCCATTCTATGCTGTGAAATTTCATTCCATTTCTGTTATTCATGTGTCACTGATTACACTTCTTTCCTATATAAGTCTTTAGCCCTCCTTGCAGCAGGACATGCAATTTCATGTGCAGCTTCTTTTAGAATCCAGGGATGGAGATTATCCTGTCCCTTCCATTTCAGAGCTTTAAGCTTTTTGAGTTTTTCTTCTACTTCAGATATGCTTCTTTCCATTTCTAAATTCTCATTCCATATACGTATTACATTTCTAGTTTTTTGATAGTTTTATCTTTAATTGTGAACTGCCTGAGGCAAAGCAAATCTTATTAGGAATTAATTTCATAATAAATGTCTGTGGATAAAACACAGTTAGTTATTAGACTTAGCCACAATAAATAAATTAAAAATAAATGTATTTGGGGGGTTGGTAGGGATTTTTACAGCAAATTCTATATATGCACTTCATAGTGAAAGGAAAGAAATAGTTATGCAGCCATGCATGTAATAGCGCTATGGCAGTGTTCCTACTATCAGACCATGCACTGTTTAGTTTATAAATACATTCCCAGCAGCTGGATGTGGGGATCACAAGTGGCAGAACTAAACAGAAAACACTGTGAATAAATTAAGGCTTCAAGTCTGCCATCAGACTGTTTAACTGAGGAAGCTCCACTGGGTTCCCCTGATCTTCACAGGATAGTTCTGTTTTGGAATTACAAAACTTCACAGGTTGGAGTTTATGGTTGTGTGTATCTTCTCTTGGGCTAAAACTTCATCCTTCCCAGGGTATTCTGAGTTCCTGTGGGCTGTTTCAGGTATGGTTAGAATGAGATTCTGAGAGTTTGCTAGGTCAAGGTTCTTAAGAATCACTGGGCTAGGATTATGATTTAGGACAGTATAATTTATAGCAATTTGTCTTAACAAACTGTCAACTGAAAACATTTCTTCTAGGGCACTTTGGGAAGTTTGGGTATGCATCTCTTTCAATAAAGCCTACTGGAAGAAAAAATGATTAAAGCCAAAATCCGTCCTTATTTGTGATGTATTTAGACTGACATAATGCTGAAGGATCTGCTCTTTTTACTAGAGTGGGGGGGAAAAAAGCCCTGCTTAATTTAATGAAATTACACTAAATTGATATTAGTGTAATCATCAGCAAAGAAAAACTCATGAAAGAAACATACCAGTGTGTTTTTATCAGCAGGACAGAATCTGGATCACAGATGTTTGTGTTCAGGCAGATGGCACGCATACGTAACAGAGATACAGGACAGATATTCAGGCATTTACAATGATCATTCAAAACATAATTGGATTTCCCAGTAGAGTTAAAAAATGATTTCAGAACACACCCAGATATTTTTCCCTGACTGTAGTACTCCATGGTCTCTCTTCCACACTTCAAATGACTGGATTGTAAAGACAAGAACCATCCTGAAACGTGACATTTTCTGACAGACAAACTTCTTTTAATGTAAACGTGGAACTGGTTTGGTTTCTGCCACTGTGGCAGGTGGCAGTTTCATATGGTTACAAGTAGTCTTGGCAAGGACTAATGAGCAGCTTTTTAAGGACTGGATAGGTGTTCTTTGAGCAAGGGCAGAATCAAAGTAAAACTCAGATGGAAAAGGAAAAGGCTGCAGTGATGTATTCGTCAATACAGCTTTTAGCGTTGACACCGCATCCAGCGTATTAATAAAGAAAGATGTAAATGTTTGATACATTTAGAGAGAATTGAGTTGCAAACACTCTTAGGAAATACAGCCAGAAGATAATTCTGCAGTGTGCATGCATGCTTTATGTACATAGCCCCAGGGGACCCTTCCTTTACTAGTCTCTTGTGATGGCTGAAAGTCATCTACTTAATGTCATTATTGATGGCAAAGGAAACAGATATTTAAATTGCTTTTCTGGGAGGACAAAGTACATAATATAATATTTTTCTGACTTATTTTAATTATACATGGTCTACTTTCTGTTTTCTTCTTTGAGCCCTTGGATGTCTTTGTCTGTATAAACATACAGTATGTTTTTAATTAAGACATCAGGATAGAAACTGTATTCTACAAGATTTCTGTGGTGCTTTTACTCTGTGAGCAAATCTGAGGAATCTTTTTATGTCCTACGTTTTCTCTTTACACATTACTATTCCTCTGAGGCAGAACCCAGTTTGGACATACTGCAATCTGGAGGTGAGGATGAAGATGTTATTCAGCTCACATTCTAAAATAAAATAAAATAAAATAAAATAAAATAAAATAAAATAAAATAAAATAAAATAAAATAAAATAAAATAAAATAAAATAAAATAAAATAAAATAAAATAAAATAAAATAAAATAAAATAAAATAAAATAAAATAAAATAAAATAAAATAAGGAAATATTATTTTCTACTTTGATAGTTTGAGTATTTGCTTACAAATTACTAACAAAGTGCAAAATCCAATAATCTTTCTGGGTTGCTACTGGAGAACAGCCCAGTTTATTTTTCACACTGCCAAAAGACGCTGAGAAGAGGAGTTACAATGCACCCCACCCCTGCTCTGCTCATATCGCTCCCAGAAAGATCCTGGGGCTGCCCGGGATCGGGGAAGGGTCGCCCCGTGCTGTAACGTCAGCTCAATTCGTTGGTGACATCACCGAGCGTCCGGCATGAAACGGGGCACGGCCGCTAGATGGAGCCGCTTGCCCGACGGAGTGATCCTGATGTACTATGCGGGTTATGGCGCAGCCGTTTTCAGCCCGGCTCCCAAAAGCGGATCGTCTCTGCTCTCCACCCTCAGGTATGTGTCCAGATTGGGCTCGGCTCAGGGATGCGGGGGGGGGGGGGGGGGGATGGGACGGGGGGGAGATGGGGGGGGGGGCGGGGGTAGGTGACAGGACTTGAGCTGTAAGGCTGGAGCATATGCCAGATCTTCAGCATCAGTGATTTTTTTGGTGAAACAAAAAGGCGACCCAAGTTTGTCTGGGGACTAATTGCATTCAACTGCAGACAAATTAAACCCAAGTCACTATGGCTGGTTGCTGGCCGCTGCTTTTAGGGTGTGCAAGGGTCTGTGAAGCAATGCTGCAGAGGAAGTGAGGACTCAGAGAAGGATGGGGTGGTTGTGCTGCTCTCACCACACCCACAGCCACAGCTGATTCCCCTGTTGCTAGACCAATGTGACTGCAGAAATAGTGAAAATCTGTCAAAAGAGCAGCCAGAAGTGATGGCCAAATCAGGAAATAAGTGAATGCCAGACAATAACTGAACAAGCAGAAAATTTGATTGAGATTTCAGATGTTAAGTATATACCAGTCATCTACAGAGTTAGTTGCAGCTTTCCATACCCATACATTACGGAAGCCTATCAAAACCTCATGTGGTGAACTTTCCAGGAGGAAGGAAGGAGTACAGGCAGACAGCCCACCCCACCTCAACTTCAGGCTTCTACTGTAGAGTTCCCTGTTCCTTTTTGAAGCCAGCAGAAGCAGGCACAACACCTCTAAAAAGGTAAGATAAATACCAAAGTAAATACAAGATAAATACAGCTTCTTGGAAGGAAAAGAAGGGAAGGGGAAACAAAAGGGGAAAGGAAAGAGAAAAGGGAAGGAAAAGGGAAAGGGGAAGGGAAAGGGAAAGAGAAAGGGGAAGTGGAAGGGAAAGGGAAAGAGGAAGGGAAACGGAAACATAAAGGGGAAGAAAAAGAAAGAGCAAGAAAAAAGAGGGAAGGAAAGGGGGAAGTAAACAGAAAATGAAAATTAAATAGGGAAGAAAAAGAGAAAGGAGAACACGAAAGGGGGGAGGAAAAGTAAAACAAATAGGGTAAGAAGAAGCCTATCAAAGTCTCATGTGGTGAACTTTCCAGGGGGAAGGAAGGAGCACAGGCAGACAGAGAGGTCAGCCCACCTCACCTTCAGGCTTTTACTGTAGAGCTCCCTGTTCCTTTTTGAAGAAGCAGAAGCAGGCACAACTCCTCTAAAAAGGTAAGATAAATACCAAAGTAAATACAACATAAATACAGCTTCCCCAAAGAAAAGAATAGAAAAAAGAAAAGAAAAAGGGAAGGGATAGAGAAAGGGAAAGGGAGATAAAGAGAAAGGGAAAAATAAAGTGGAAGTAAAAAAAAGAGCAAGAAAAAAGAGGGAAGGAAAGGGGGAAGTAAAGACTAAAAGAAACTTAAATAGGGAAGAAAAAGAGAAAGGAGAACAGAAAAGGGGGAAGGAAAAGGAAAACAAATAGGTTAAGAAGAACTAAAAGCAAAAGAAAATAAGGTGGGGAAATGGAAGGGAGAGGTGGCCAGGATATCTCCCCTCCATCCCTCATCACTATTATTTGTACCACAGTCCTGCAGATTTTTTCTTTCTTTCTTTCTTTCTTTCTTTCTTTCTTTCTTTCTTTCTTTCTTTCTTTCTTTCTTTCTTTCTTTCTTTCTTTCTTTCTTTCTTTCTTTCTTTCTTTCTTTCTTTCTTTCTTTCTTTCTTTCTTTCTTCCTTCCTTCCTTCCTTCCTTCCTTCCTTCCTTCCTTCCTTCCTTCCTTCCTTCCTTCCTTCCTTCCTTCCTTCCTTCCTTCCTTCCTTCCTTCCTTCCTTCCTTCCTTCCTTCCTTCCTTCCTTCCTTCCTTCCTTCCTTCCTTCCTTCCTTCCTTCCTTCCTTCCTTCCTTCCTTCCTTCCTTCCTTCCTTCCTTCCTTCCTTCCTTCCTTCCTTCCTTCCTTCCTTCCTCCTTTCCTTCCTTTCCTTCCTTTCCTTTCTTTCCTTTCTTTTGACTTGCAGAATCAAACTCTATAATCCAGAGATGGGTTATAAAGCAGGTATGTTTATTCCAGCGTTGCGCAGCGCCGGGTGCAAGGGGGATAGCTCCTCCAAACTTGCACACCGTAAGGAGAAAAGTGTGTTACAGTTATAGGTCAAGCTAATACATAATCAATAGTCTCCTCCTCAGTTTGATTACATATTCATTACATTCCCTATGGCCCCGTTCCCCGCAACCCCATTCCCTCATTCCCCCTGACCCCCTTCCCCGCGACCCTTGCCGATGTTTTGGGGTGAAATTCTTCTTCTGTTTTCTTCTTGGAGTTATCTGCTGTTATTGTTCTCCCATGTCGGCATCATCTTGCCCGGGGGGGGATCTAATCCTTCTTGTCAGAGGTCTCCGGACAGTTTCTTCTTTATTGCCCTCTTCTCTGGCTTTATTTTGACTAAGTGTCTGTAATTCCCCCTTTCCCTGCACTTTTAAATGTACAGTTACCCTTTGTCTTGGTTTCTGTGAAGTTCCCCTTTCCCTTTCTATAGCAAAATGTTACCTTACCACCATTTTGAGGCTTTGCTCACTCTTCAATTCCCCCCTTTTCTTTAATCTAGCAGGCTTTTACCTGCTAGATTCTTAATGGGTCTCAAAATAGGCTCCGCTCTCTACCTTTTGTCTCAGCTCATGTCTCTTCCAAACCTCGTATTCCCTTCCAGTACCTTGGTGCAGACACAAAAGGCATCTTATAACAACACAAGTAAAACACACCAAGAGTAGCAAGGTGACGCAGGCTAAGAAAAACTGTTTCAGTCATCCTAAATTTGGCAACTAGTAAGTTTATCCCATGGTCCAGAGACAACTATTAACCAATCGGTGTTATCCCTGCCTACTCCATGTTGCAATGCATCTTTGGATAAACAGGATACCTCCTTTTGGATTGTCCATCAGGCATCTGCAGCAGCATCCTCAATTGTTTCTAAGGTTACAGAAATTTTCATACAGCAATACCCCCCTTTTCTTGGGAGTTCTCTGAAATCAATTTGCCATTGTTGCCCTGGAAGGCCCTCTCCCGTGAGGCCCCCTTGTGCCCTGTTCCTGGTACTGGGACTGTACTTTGTAGTGTTAGTTTGCCCAATATATTCTCTTATCTTCCTTTATAACCAATTTCCATAAAATACTAAAGGGCATAACAATGTGTCCATTTGGGCATGCACCCATCTGTCAACTTACTCTATTCCTTTCTAAATCATTAATTGGACTCCTGTTCTCTTTAGAATATTTTACAGGTTTTGACTTGGCTTCAGAGATTTTAAGTTTACCGTCTGGAATTGAAGCCCTCTTCAACTGTCTGTTCTGCCACCTGATCTATCATCTTATTTTCTGTTTCCTGTACAGTGTTACATTTCTGATGTCTTTTACAACATATAATAACCATTGGTAGATTTAAATCAGGCTGTTTTCCTTGTGTGTGAGCAATCCTTGCTCTTTTCAGATGGTACTATGAGCGTGTGGCACATATTTAGCATCTGTCCATATGATTAAAGCTCTTGTCAAGGCAGTTATTTCAGCCTTCTGAGGGGAAGTCCCCACAGCTGGTGGTTGTGCTTCAATTACCTGGTCAGTAGCAGTTACTGCATGTCCTGCCTTACAGTCTCCTTGTCTCATAAAACTGCAGCTGCTGGTAACCCAGGTGTCTTCTGCATCTTCTAAGGGTTCGTCCTTCAGGTTCGACTGACCGGCTGGAATGTGCAGCTTCAGTTGATTCAAAGCAGTCATGTAATACTGGTTCTCCAGGAGTTCCACTAAGGAAAGATACTGGGTTGACAATATTAGTCACAATTATTTCTACATCATCTTGCTCTACCAGGATGGCCTGGTATTTCAGGAATCTTTGGGGTGAGAGCCAATGAACTAATGTCCCCTACTGTTACTAATACAGTAAACACTGTATGAGATATTAAAACTGGTGTCCTTTGGCCCAGTGTAGATTTATAGGCTTCTTGAATATTGAACACCAGTGCAGCCACTGCCCTCAGGCATCATCCCTTACTCACTTCAAGCTGTTTGAGGTTTACCATCAGTCCGTAGCTGTGTATCCATGGTCAGCACCCTCCTGTCATTCCTGGGAACGTATGGAGTTCCTTGGCAGTTTGCAGCTCAGGGGTTTAGCAGATGGCTTCTTTCTAGGCAGTCCTTAAGGTTCAAAGTCCAGCTGTAATTTCTGAGTTATTTGTGCTTTCTGTAAACCAAGAAACTCAGCAAACTCTCAGTCTATTGTACACAGTCCTTTTGTTGCTGTGGCATCCACACGCTCCAGTAAAGTTCCACCCTAGGATGGAGGATCCCAGGTCTCAGGCTCATGAGTTGACCAGTTCTCAAAAATCATTAAGCTGTTCTCACAACCCTGGGTAACACTGTCCAGGTTAACTGAGTCTCTTCTCCCTCTATTAGGGTTTTCCTATTCAAAGGCAAATAACCTTAGGCTTCCTTTAGCCAAACCAGGCAGAAGAGACATTCCTCAAATCCAGAAGGTAAACTCCACCTATTCATTTCTTAACTTGGTTGATAAAGTGCATGGATTTTCCATCACTGAGTGTATCCATTCAACAATTCCATTACTTGTCCTCATGTCTTCAACAAACTAAAGCACTTGCTATCCGAAAATTTAGCAAATTGGCAAAATTGGAGTTTTGTACTTGGATTCCCATTCAATTAGTAATTCAAACTCAAAAAATTATCTATTATTTCTTTTGTCCTTCTACAGTCACATATCCTCAAAGGGCACCACTTTACCCTGAGTGGGTGAGCTCTTGCTTTTAACTTGTATTTAGGGCTTAATTTTTGGCCCTGATGCCCACACCCCTAAGTGTGTCTTATTTGAGATTGCTGTGGCTCCTGGGGGTATAACATTGTTTTTCCCAGTTTGTGTTAATAGTCAGACTTACAATTCTTAATCAGCCAATATTGTTTGACCCTTAGCTCCAGTTTTATTACATTTCTTGCCAGGGTAACCTGACAGGTACAAGAATTCCTGTATTCCTACTTGTTTCCTTAGCTTATATTTAATTAATTCCAAAGGTAAGCCTTTTCTTGTTGGGCAGTAGCACCTACTAATGTTACAAAACCAACTATGGGTAGTAAGAAGCTCCCATATCCATCAGAAAATGAACTACTTTATCCTGCTTCCTTAGCTGCAGTTTCATCGGTATATCTGCTAGGGTTAACTTCCCAAGTTCTCATTGTTCAGTTCTGCAATCAGAGACAATTCCTTCTCACTCAGCTTGGTCGGATTTCTCTACCAGTGTCCCACTGCAGTTTGCACACTGCTTTCATTCCCGCGGGGCAGAGCCCTCCCTGGGCTCTTCAAGCCTCCCTCCCCCCCTTTCCTCGTGGGGGATCTTCTGGGTCCTATGGCCCTACTCTAGCACCACAACAGTAACAGCTGTTATTATTTTCAGTTTCCTGAACATCTCTGATTCTCAATCAGGTGTTTGTTTTGTTTTCTTCTTATTGTACACCTTCAGACCTGACATCCCTGTTTTCATCTTTGCCTTCCTCAACCTGTGTCCTTCCCAAACTTTCTCACTTTCCAAACTCTAATCATTACATTTCACCTCCTCTCCAGAACCATCCAGTGCTGCCCAGATTTCAGATTTCCCAGATCTCTGCACATGAAGGCTATTCTCACTTCCAGTGCCCTGTCCTCTCCACCTTCCCCTTTGCTGTTTACAGCAGCAGTCTCTGACCCTGGCTCCCTCTCCCACTCTGAGAGTTCTGATTGCAGGGGAACGGTGCGGGGGGGTTGTTCTCATGCCAGCACAGATAAACTCACTTTCTCTTTAACCCTTTTTCCTCTGTACACTATTCCACTATTTGTACCCTCATTTACACTTCCACGTACCCTCAACAATACTTCCGTATGACATTAACAACTACACTTTCTTATACCAGCCAAACAGTTTGTCCCATTCCCTTCAAAACCCACAAATCAAACAACACAGTTCTTCAGTTTCCATAAACACTCTTACTACCTTATAACTTTCCCTTAGCAATCCATATCGTTCAGTTATACACCTCTCGCCACAGAGCCAGCACTGACTGACCCACCTCCCTTACACCTCTTCGCAGGCAGAACACAGTATCACATAAATGGCTTGATACTCATTCCACACAGACATCCCTCTATATGTTCATTGTCCCTGTCCTCTAGCTTATACATCAACCACCACTGATTACAATATTTAATCAGGATTTTTTTTTTTCGGCTCAGGGTTCCTCCTGGTTCCCCAGCGATATCTCGCCAATGTGCCAGTATACACCCCAGGGGTGAGCGTGCAGGGACCTCTTTGCTCTGTGATTTTCCCATCGTAACTTAATATAAACCACCGTATTCTTTTATAAGTAAAACCACTTCTGACACAACAGCATTGTTATAACTTATGACCACATACTTTACAACAATCGGTAATTAATAATACAAAATAAACACGTATTAAAACATAGATAAACAAGTATTGGAGACAACTTTCGCTTCGTCCGTCCCCGGCCGTTTCCCTCGCGGGAGGACGGAACCGCGGGTCGGGACTCCTCACTCGCCCCGCAGCTGTGCTGCGTCTCACTCACACCACACTCATACAACAATTCAAACAGAATTACAATATATCATTTGTTAAGCTTAACCAAAGATGTTAAGAACACCGGTGCTAGTTGTTGACTTAGGTCACCTATATAAACAGCGCTGTACAATACCAATTATCCCAGGATTACCCAAATCACCCTGTACCAGAGAGCAGACAAGCTCTGCCCAATTAGCAATCACCTGAATGTGAGCAATAACTCTTTTACCATGCGTACGACTTACTGGCCCCTTTGTAGGCACTCCCTAGGGAGTCCTAACCCAGCCGGCAACCTAACCTAACCCGTGAGCTCACATCCCTGGGGGGGAGCACGCCGACTCCACTGTGCCCTGCGTAGGACGTCTCCTCACGACTTACAGGTCCCCCGTTTCACATACCTGGTCCGCCGATAGATGGTTCTTGTCTGCTCCTGCAGTGATCAGATGAGGGAGGGGAGTCCTTCCGAGAAATCTCGGGGCGCGCCAAAGGCATCCCCCTTCTCAGCTGGTCCTGCAGCCGAACAGAGAGGGTCCCATCTGGGGTGCCAAATTGACTTGCGGAATCAAACTCTATAATCCAGAGATGGGTTATAAAGCAGGTATGTTTATTCCAGCGTTGTGCAGCGCCGGGTGCAAGGGGGATAGCTCCTCCAAACTTGCACACCGTAAGGAGAAAAGTGTGTTACAGTTATAGGTCAAGCTAATACATAATCAATAGTCTCCTCCTCAGTTTGATTACATATTCATTACATTCCCTATGGCCCCGTTCCCCGCAACCCCATTCCCTCATTCCCCCTGACCCCATTCCCCGCGACCCTTGCCGATGTTTTGGGGTGAAATTCTTCTTCTGTTTTCTTCTTGGAGTTATCTGCTGTTATTGTTCTCCCATGTCGGCATCATCTTGCCCGGGGGGGGATCTAATCCTTCTTGTCAGAGGTCTCCGGACAGTTTCTTCTTATCTTTATTGCCCTCTTCTCTGGCTTTATTTTGACTAAGTGTCTGTAATTCCCCCTTTCCCTGCACTTTTAAATGTACAGTTACCCTTTGTCTTGGTTTCTGTGAAGTTCCCCTTTCCATTTCTATAGCAAAATGTTACCTTACCACCATTTTGAGGCTTTGCTCAGTCTTCAATTTCTTTCTTTCTTTCTTTCTTTCTTTCTTTCTTTCTTTCTTTCTTTCTTTCTTTCTTTCTTTCTTTCTTTCTTTCTTTCTTTCTTTCTTTCTTTCTTTCTTTCTTTCTTTCTTTCTTTCTTTCTTTCTTTCTTTCTTTCTTTCTTTCTTTCTTTCTTTCTTTCTTTCTTTCTTTCTTTCTTTCTTTCTTTCTTTCTTTCTTTCTTCCTTCCTTCTTTCTTCTTTCTTTCTTTCTTTCTTTCTTTCTTTCTTTCTTTCTTTCTTTCTTTCTTTCTTTCTTTCTTTCTTTCTTTCTTTCTTTCTTTCTTTCTTTCTTTCTTTCTTTCTTTCTTTCTTTCTTTCTTTCTTTCTTTCTTTCTTTCTTTCTTTCTTTCTTTCTTTCTCTCTTTCTCTCTTTCTCTTCTTTCTCTCTTTCTCTCTTTCTCTCTTTCTCTCTTTCTCTCTTTCTCTCTTTCTCTCTTTCTCTCTTTCTCTCTTTCTTTCTTTCTTTCTTTCTTTCTTTCTTTCTTTCTTTCTTTCTCTCTTTCTCTCTTTCTCTCTTTCTCTCTTTCTCTCTTTCTCTCTTTCTCTCTTTCTCTCTTTCTTTCTTTCTTTCTTTCTTTCTTTCTTTCTTTCTTTCTTTCTTTCTTTCTTTCTTTCTTTCTTTCTTTCTTTCTTTCTTTCTTTCTTTCTTTCTTTCTTTCTTTCTTTCTTTCTTTCTTTCTTTCTTTCTTTCTTTCTTTCTTTCTTTCTTTCTCTCTTTCTTTCTCTCTTTCTTTCTCTCTTTCTTTCTCTCTTTCTTTCTCTCTTTCTTTCTCTCTCTCTTTCTCTCTCTCTCTCTCTCTTTCTCTCTTTCTCTCTTTCTCTCTCTCTTTCTCTTTCTTTCTCTCTTTCTCTCTCTCTTTCTCTCTTTCTCTCTTTCTCTCTTTCTTTCTTTCTTTCTCTCTTTCTCTCTTTCTCTCTTTCTTTCTTTCTTACCAAAATCAAAGCTACTGATGGCTACTCTATGATTGTGAGAACAGCGCAAAGAGGTATCAGATGATATTTTTATATGTTTGTACGTCGAGAAGTGTCACTTCATGAATTTATTGTGCTTTTTTAAAAAAAAAAAAAAGGAAAGTAAGGGAAATGGAAAAGAAAAAGGGGAAGAAGGTGAAAGAGAAAGGTGAAGAAAATAGAGTAAAAAAAGAAATAAGGGAAGAAAAAGAGAAAGAAAAAATAAAAAAGGAGAGGAAAAATAGAGAGATTTAAAGAAGCAAGAGGAAAGGAAAAACAATAGAATAAGAAAATGCAAGAGAAAAAGAAAAAAGAAACAAGAAGAAAAAGCAACAGAAAAAGAAAATGAAAAAAGAAAAAAAGGTTAATGAAAGAGAGGGAAAAAATAAAATGAGAATAGGGGAAAAAAGAGAAAGAAGAATAAAATAAAGGGAAGGGGAAAAAAGGAAGATAAAGAAAAACAAAAAGGATAAGGAAAAAACAAAACCAAAAGAAAATAGAAAAAGAAAAAGGAAGAGAATAAGAAAATGGAAAAAGAAGAAAAAATAGAGAAGAAAAATAAGGAAGAAAAAAAAAAGAAAAATAAAAAGAAAAAAAGGAAAGGGAAAAGGAAAGGGAAATAGAAACATAAAGGGGAAGGGAAACAGAAGTGGGAAAGCAAAGATAAAAGGAGAAGAGAAAAGAGGGAAGAAAACAGGGAAGAAAATAGAAGAAGAATGATAATTGGGAAGAACAAGAATAGTAAAAGGAGAAGGGAAAGAAAATGGGGAAGAAAAAAAAACAAATAGGGGAAGAAAAAGCAAAAGCAAAAGGAAAGAATGGAAGACAAAGAAGAAGAAAAAAAGTAAAGAGTACAAAAGAAAAGAAAAGCGAAAGGAAAGGAAAGGAAGGAGAAAGGGAAAGAGGAAAGGAAATAGAAATAAAGGGAAAGAGAAACATAAAAGGGAAGGAAAAAAAAGCAAGAAAAAAGAGGCAAGGAAATGGGGAAGAAAAGAGAAAATGAAAATTAAATAGGGAAGAAAAAGAGAAAGGAGAACAGAAAAGATGGAAGGAAAAGAAAAACAAATAGAGTAAAAAGAATCCTATCAAAATCTCATGTGGTGATCTTTTCAGGGGGAAGGAAGGAGCACAGGCAGGCAGAGAGGCCAGCCCACCTCACCTTCAGGCTTCTACTGTAGAGCTCCTTGTTCCTCTTTGAAGCCAGCAGAAGCAGGCACAACACTTCTAAAAAGGTAAGATAAATACCAAAGTAAATACAAGATAAATACAGCTTCCCAAAAAAGAAGGGAAGTAAGGGAAGAAACAGAAGGGGAAAAGAAAAGGGAAGGGGAAGGGAAAGAGGAAGAGAAAGAGAAATCAAGGGAAAGGGAAACATAAAGGGGAAGAAAAAGAAAGAGCAAGAAAAAAGAGGGAAGGAAAGGGGGAAGTAAAGAGAAAATGAAAATTAAATAGGGAAGAAAAAGAGAAAGGAGAACACAAAAGGGGGGAGGAATAGTAAAACAAATAGGGTAAGAAGAAGCCTATGAAAATCTCATGTGATAAACTTTCCAGGGGGAAGGAAGGAGCACAGGCAGGCAGAGAGGCCAGCCCACCTCACCTTCAGGCTTCTACTGTAGAGCTCCCTGTTCCTTTTTGAAGAAGCAGAAGCAGGCACAACTCCTCTAAAAAGGTAAGATAAATACCAAAGTAAATACAACATAAATACAGCTTCCCCAAAGAAAAGAATAGAAAAGAGAAAAGAAAAAGGGAAGGGAAATAAAGGGAAAGGGAAATAAAAGGAAAGGGAAAGGGAAACATAAAGGGGAAGTAAAAAAAAGAGCAAGAAAAAAGGGGGAAGAAAAGGGGGAAGAGAAAATAGGGAAGAAAAAGAGAAAGGAGAACAGAAAAGGGGGAAGAGAGAAACAAATAGGGTAAGAAGAACCAAAAGCAAAAGAAAATAAGGGGGGGAAATGGAAGGGAAATGTCACTGATGGCCAGAATATCTCCCCTCCATCCCCCATCACTAGTATTTGTACGACAGTCCTGCAGATTTTTTTTTCTTTTTTTTTTTTTTACCAAAACCAAAGCTACTGATGGCTACTCTATGATTGTGAGAGCAGCGCAAAGAGGTATCAGATGATATTTTTATATCTGTTTGTACATCGAGAAGTATCATTTCATGAAGTAATTGTGCTTTAAAAGTAAAAAAAAAAGGAAAGTAAAGGAAATGAAGAAGGGGAAGAAGATGAAAGAAAAAGGTGAAGAAAATTGGGATAAAAAAGAAACAAGGGAAGAAAAAGAGAAAGAAAAAAAGGAGAGGCAAAATAGAGAGATTTAAAAAGCAAAAGAAAAGGAAAATCAATGAAACAAGAAGAAAAAGCAGCAGAAAAAAATAAAAGAAAAAGGAACAAGAAGAAAGAGCAACAGAAAAGAAAGAAAAAAAAAGAAAAAAGATAAAGAAAAAGAAAAAAGTTAATGAAAAAGGAAAAAAATAATAGGGATAGAAAAGAGAAAGAAGAATAGAATAAAGGGAAAAAAAGGAAGATATAGAAAAACAAAAAGGATAAGGTAATAGCAAAGCCAAAAGAAAATAGAAAAAGAAAAAAGAAGAGAAAAAGAAAAAAGAAGAAAAAATAGAGAAGAAAAATAGGGTAGCAAAAGAAAAGAATAAAAAAAAGAAAATAAGAAAAAAGAAAGGGAAAGGGATAGAAGGGGATAAAGGGAAAGGGGAGGGAAGGGAAAGAGAAGTGGGAAAGCAAAGATAAAAGGGGAAGAATAAAGGGGGAAGAAAAGAGGGAGGAAAATAGAAGAAGAATGATAGTTGGGAAGAAAAAGAATAGTGAGAGGAGAAGGGAAAGAAAATGAGGAAGAAAAAATAGGGGAAGAAAAAACAAAAGCAAAAGGAAAGAAGGGAAGTCAAAGAAGAAAAAAAAATTAAAAGAAGAAATGAAAAGAAGAAAAGAGAAAGGGAAGGGAAAGGGAAATAAAGGGAAAGGGAAAGAGAAAGGAAAAGGGAAAGAAAGGGAAAAAAAATGAGGAGAGGGGAGGGGAGAAAATGGAAAGAGGATAGAAAAAAGAAAGGAAAAAAGAAAAGAAGGAAGAAAAGAAAATAATATAAAGAAAGGAAAGAAGAAGAGAAAAAAAAGTAATAGGAGAAAGATAAAAGGAAATAGAAAAGGGAAGACAAAAATAAAATTGGGGGGGTAAAAGTAAGAAAAAGGGGAAAAAAAGAAGAAAAATGATAATAGGGAAGAAAAAGAATATAAAAAATAGAAGGAAAAGAAAATGGGGAAGAAAAGAAAAACAAAAACAGGAGAAATAAACAAAAGGAAAATGAAAGAAGTGAAGAAAAAGAAGGCAAAGAAAAGGAAGAAAAAGAAGAAAAAGAAAGGAATGAAGAGTAAAGAAAAGAGGGAAGTGACGAAGAAAGGGAATACGAAAGAGAGATGGAAAGAGAAAGAAAGCGATAAGGAAACATAAAGGGGAAGGAAAAAAAAAAGAGCAAGAAAAAACAGGGAAGGAAAGGGGGAAGAAAGAGGAAATGAAAATTAAACAGTGAAGAAAAAGAGAAAAGGGAATAGAAAAGGGGGAAGATAGGGAAAAAAGGTAATGGAAAAGAAATAGGAGAAATAAAAAACAGGAAACAGAAGGGGGAAAGTAAAAATAAAAGGAAGAAAAAAAGAGGAAAGAAAAAAGAGGGAAGAATACAGGGAAGGAAATAGAAGAAGAATGATAATAGGGAAGAAAAAGAATAGGAAAAGGAGAAGGGAAAAAATGGGGAAGAAAAAACAAAAAGGGGAAGAGAAAGTAAAAGCAAAAGGAAAGAAGGGAAGAAAAAGAAAAGAATAAAAAAAGAAAGGAAAAGAAAAAAAAGGAAAACAAAGGAAAAAAGAAAAAAGAAAAAAAAGGAAAAAGAAAAGAAAAGA
Organism: Coturnix japonica; assembly: GCF_054131305.1. Taxonomy (NCBI): domain Eukaryota; kingdom Metazoa; phylum Chordata; class Aves; order Galliformes; family Phasianidae; genus Coturnix; species Coturnix japonica. Next base: position 1,133,131 of record NC_140702.1, read on the forward strand.
AAAAAAAAGAAAAAGAAAAAGGTAAAGAATAGAGAAGAAAAGAAGAAAGAAAAAGAAACATAAAGGGAAAGAAAAAAAAGCAAGAAAAAAGAGGGAAGGAAATGGGGAAGCAAAAAAGAAAATTAAATAGGGAAGAAAAAGAGAAAAGAGAACAGAAAAGGAGGAAGCGAAAGTAAAACAGATAGGGTAAAAAGAAACAAAAGCTAAAGAAAATAGGGGTTGGGGGTGGGGGAATGATTGGAAAAGGAAAAGGAAAAGAAGTAAAGAATATATGGGCTATAAAAAAAAGGGGGAAGGGAAGAGAAGAAGAAGAAAAAAATATCAAACTTTAAAAAGAAAAAAAAAGACAAAGAATGGGTCGGGGTAAAAAGAAAAGAGGGAAGAAAATCAAGAAATAAAAATGAATGAGAAAAGGGGAAGAAAAATGGAAAGAAAACAAATATTAAAAAAAGAAAAAAGCAAGAAAGAAGAAAAATAAAATAATAGGGAAGAAAAAGTTAAAAAAAAAGAAATAGGGAAAAAACATGAAACAGGAGAAAGTCAAGATAAAAGGGGAAGAAAAAAGAGGGGAGAAAACAGGGAAGAAAATAGAAGAAGAATGATAATAGGGAAGAAAAAGAATAGAAAAAGGAGAAGGGAAAGAAAATGGGGAAGAAAAATAAAACAAAAAGGGGAAGAAAAAGCCAAAGGATAAGGAAAGAAGGCAAGAAAAATAAGTAGAAAAAAAAGAAAAAGTAAAGAGAAAAGAAGAAAAAAGGGGGGGGAAGGAAAAGGAAAAGGAAAAGAAAACGAAATAAAAAATATATAAGAACAGAAAAAAGGGGGGTGATGAGTGGGAAAGAAAGAAAATAAGAAAAAAAATTTCAAATATATAGGAAAGAAAAAAATAAATGAAAGGAAAGAAAAGAAAAGTATAAACGAAAGGAAAGTATAAAGGTATGCTAAGGAAAGGAAAGTATAAAGGAAAGGAAGGTACAAAAGAAAGGAAAGTATAATAGAAAAAAAGTATAAAGGAAAGGAAAGCAAAGGTAAGTATAATGGAAAGGAAATGAAATTATAAAGGAAAGGAAAGGAGAGGGAAAGAATTAAAAAAATGAATGGAAAGGAAAGAAAAGAATATAGAAAGGGAAAGGGAAAGGGAAAGGAACTAAAAGGAAAAAAAAAGGAAAGTTAAGGAAATCATGATGGAAAGAAAAGGAAAGAATGATGGAAAGGAAATGCTAGGGAAAGAATAAAAAAAAAATGAATGGAAAGGAAAGTATAAAGGAAAAGTAAGTATAAAGGAAAGTATAAAGGAAAGGGAAGGTACTTATAATGAAAAGGAAGGCAATGTATAAAAAAAAGGGAAGGTAAGTATAATTGAATGGATAGGAAACTTTATAGGAAAGGAAAGGGGAGAGTAAGTATAAAAAAAAGGAATGAAAAGGAAAGTATAAAGGAACAAAAAGGGAAGGTAGGTATAATGGAAAGGAAAGGAAAGTATAAGGGAAGGGAAAGTATAAAGGAAAGCAAAGGTAAGTATAATGGAAAGGAAAGGAGAAAGGAAAGGAGAAAGGAAAGGAAAGGAGAAAGGAAAGGAAAGGAGAAAGGAAAGGAAAAGAAAGGAAAGGAGAAAAGAAAAGGAAAGGAGAAAGGAAAAGAAAAATGGAAGGAAAGGAGAAAGGGAAGGGAAGGGAAGGGAATAATGAAAAGGAAAGTATAAAGGAAGGGAAAGTATAAAGGAAGGGAAAGTATAAAAGAAAGGAAGCAAAGGTAAGTATAAAGGAAGGGAAAGGAAGGGAATAGAAAAGAAAGGAAAGGTAGATATAATGGAAAGGAAAGCAATGTATAAAGGAAAGTCAATGTATGTAGAATTGTAAGGATAGGGAAGTATATAAAAAAGGAAAGGAAAGGTTAATTTAAAAAAAAAAAGGAATGGAAAGGAAGGTCTAAAGGAAAATGTTACAGAACAGAAAAGGAAGGTAGGTATAATGCAAAGAAAGGGAATTTTAAAGAAGGGAATTTATAAAAGAAAGGAAAGCAAAGGTAAGTATGAAAGGAAAGGAAAGGAAAGGAAAGTATAAATGAAAGGAAAGGGTAAGTTTAAAAATAGGAATTGAAATGAAAGTGTAAAGGAAAGGAAAGTATACAGAAAACGAAAGTATAAAGGAAAGGAAAGTATAAAGAAAGGGAAAGTATAAAAGAAAGGAAAGCAAAGGTAAGTATAAAGGAAGGGAAAGGAAGGGAATATAAAAGAAAGGAAAGGTAGATATAATGGAAAGGAAAGCAATCTATAAAGGAAAGTCAATGTATGTAGAATTGTAAGGATAGGGAAGTATATAAAAAAGGAAAGGAAAGGTTAATTTAAAAAAAAAAAAAGGAATGGAAAGGAAGGTCTAAAGGAAAATGTTACAGAACAGAAAGGGAATGTAGGTATAATGCAAAGGGAAGGGAATTATAAAGGAAGGGAATTTATAAAAGAAAGGAAAGCAAAGGTAAGTATGAAAGGAAAGGAAAGTTAAGTATAAATGAAAGGAAAGGGTAAGTTTAAAAATAGGAATTGAAATGAAAGAGTAAAGGAAAGGAAAGTATACAGAAAACGAAAGTATAAAGGAAAGGAAAGTATAAAGAAAAGGAAAGTATAAAGAAAGGGAAAGTATAAAAGAAAGGAAAGCAAAGGTAAGTATATTGGAAAGGATAGGAAAGTATAAATGAAAGGAAAGGATATGTTTAAAAATTGGAATGGAAAGCAAAATGTGAAGGGAAGGAAAGTATAAAGGAAAGGAAAGGATAAAGGAAGGGAAAGTATAAAAGAAAGGAAGCAAAGGTAAGTATAAAGGAAGGGAAAGGAAGGGAATAGAAAAGAAAGGAAAGGTAGATATAATGGAAAGGAAAGCAATGTATAAAGGAAAGTCAATGTATGTAGAATTGTAAGGATAGGGAAGTATATAAAAAAGGAAAGGAAAGGTTAATTTAAAAAAAAAAAAAAGGAATGGAAAGGAAGGTCTAAAGGAAAATGTTACAGAACAGAAAAGGAAGGTAGGTATAATGCAAAGAAAGGGAATTTTAAAGAAGGGAATTTATAAAAGAAAGGAAAGCAAAGGTAAGTATGAAAGGAAAGGAAAGGAAAGGAAAGTATAAATGAAAGGAAAGGGTAAGTTTAAAAATAGGAATTGAAATGAAAGTGTAAAGGAAAGGAAAGTATACAGAAAACGAAAGTATAAAGGAAAGGAAAGTATAAAGAAAAGGAAAGTATAAAGAAAGGGAAAGTATAAAAGAAAGGAAAGCAAAGGTAAGTATAAAGGAAGGGAAAGGAAGGGAATAGAAAAGAAAGGTAGATATAATGGAAAGGAAAGCAATGTGTAAAGGAAAGTCAATGTATGTAGAATTGTAAGGATAGTGAAGTATATAAAAAAGGAAAGGAAAGGTTAATTTAAAAAAAAAAAGGAATGGAAAGGAAGGTCTAAAGGAAAATGTTACAGAACAGAAAGGGAATGAAGGTATAATGCAAAGGGAAGGGAATTATAAAAGAAGGGAATTTATGAAAGAAAGGAAAGCAAAGGTAAGTATGAAAGGAAAGGAAAGTATAAATGCAAGGAAAGGGTAAGTTTAAAAATAGGAATTGAAATGAAAGTGTAAAGGAAAGGAAAGTATACAGAAAAGGAAAGTAAAAAGGAAAGGAAAGTATAAAGAAAATTAAAGTATAAAGGAAGGGAAAGTATAAAAGAAAGGAAAGCAAAGGTAAGTATATTAGAAAGGATAAGAAAGTATAAATAAAAGGAATGGGTAAGTTTAAAAATAGGAATGGAAAGGAAAGTATAAAGGAATGGACAGTATAAAGGAAGGGAAAGTATAAAAGAAAGGAAGCAAAGGTTAGTATAAAGGAAGGGAAAGGAAGGGAATAGAAAAGAAAGGAAAGGTAGATATAATGGAAAGGAAAGCAATGTATAAAGGAAAGTCAATGTATGTAGAATTGTAAGGATAGAGAAGTATATAAAAAAGGAAAGGAAAGGTTAATTTTAAAAAAAAAGGAATGGAAAGGAAGGTCTAAAGGAAAATGTTACAGAACAGAAAGGGAAGGAAGGTATAATGCAAAGGGAAGGGAATTATAAAAGAAGGGAATTTATAAAAGAAAGGAAAGCAAAGGTAAGTATGAAAGGAAAGGAAAGTATAAATGAAAGGAAAGGGTAAGGCTAAAAATAAGAATTGAAATGAAATTGTAAAGGAAAGGAAAGTATAAAGGAAGGGAAAGTATAAAAGAAAGGATGCAAAGGTAAGTATAAAGGAAGGGAAAGGAAGGGAATAGAAAAGAAAGGAAAGGTAGATATAATGGAAAGGGAAGCAATGTATAAAGGAAAGTCAATCTATGTAGAATTGTAAGGATAGGGAAGTATATAAAAAAGGAAAGGAAAGGTTAATTTTAAAAAAAAAGGAATGGAAAGGAAGGTCTAAAGGAAAATGTTACAGAACAGAAAGGGAATGAAGGTATAATGCAAAGGGAAGGGAATTATAAAAGATGGGAATTTATGAAAGAAAGGAAAGCAAAGGTAAGTATGAAAGGAAAGGAAAGTATAAATGCAAGGAAAGGGTAAGTTTAAAAATAGGAATTGAAATGAAAGTGTAAAGGAAAGGAAAGTATACAGAAAAGGAAAGTATAAAGGAAAGGAAAGTATAAAGAAAAGGAAAGTATAAAGGAAGGGAAAGTATAAAAGAAAGGAAAGCAAAGGTAAGTATATTAGAAAGGATAAGAAAGTATAAATGAAAGGAATGGGTAAGTTTAAAAATAGGAATGGAAAGGAAAGTATAAAGGAATGGAAAGTATAAAGGAAGGGAAAGTATATAAGAAAGGAAGCAAAGGTAAGTATAAAGGAAGGGAAAGGAAGGGAATAGAAAAGAAAGGAAAGGTAGATATAATGGAAAGGAAAGCAATGTATAAAGGAAAGTCAATGTATGTAGAATTGTAAGGATAGAGAAGTATATAAAAAAGGAAAGGAAAGGTTAATTTTAAAAAAAAAAAAATGGAAAGGAAGGTCTAAAGAAAAATGTTACAGAACAGAAAGGGAATGTAGGTATAATGCAAAGGGAAGGGAATTATAAAAGAAGGGAATTTATAAAAGAAAGGAAAGCAAAGGTAAGTATGAAAGGAAAGGAAAGTATAAATGAAAGGAAAGGGTAAGTTTAAAAATAGGAATTGAAATGAAAGTGTAAAGGAAAGGAAAGTATACAGAAAACGAAAGTATAAAGGAAAGGAAAGTATAAAGAAAAGGAAAGTATAAAGAAAGGGAAAGTATAAAAGAAAGGAAAGCAAAGGTAAGTATATTGGAAAGGATAGGAAAGTATAAATGAAAGGAAAGGGTATGTTTAAAAATTGGAATGGAAAGCAAAATGTGAAGGGAAGGAAAGTATAAAGGAAAGGAAAGGATAAAGGAAGGGAAAGTATAAAAGAAAGGAAGCAAAGGTAAGTATAAAGGAAGGGAAAGGAAGGGAATAGAAAAGAAAGGAAAGGTAGATATAATGGAAAGGAAAGCAATGTATAAAGGAAAGTCAATGTATGTAGAATTGTAAGGATAGGGAAGTATATAAAAAAGGAAAGGAAAGGTTAATTTAAAAAAAAAAAAAAGGAATGGAAAGGAAGGTCTAAAGGAAAATGTTACAGAACAGAAAAGGAAGGTAGGTATAATGCAAAGAAAGGGAATTTTAAAGAAGGGAATTTATAAAAGAAAGGAAAGCAAAGGTAAGTATGAAAGGAAAGGAAAGGAAAGTATAAATGAAAGGAAAGGGTAAGTTTAAAAATAGGAATTGAAATGAAAGTGTAAAGGAAAGGAAAGTATACAGAAAACGAAAGTATAAAGGAAAGGAAAGTATAAAGAAAAGGAAAGTATAAAGAAAGGGAAAGTATAAAAGAAAGGAAAGCAAAGGTAAGTATAAAGGAAGGGAAAGGAAGGGAATAGAAAAGAAAGGTAGATATAATGGAAAGGAAAGCAATGTGTAAAGGAAAGTCAATGTATGTAGAATTGTAAGGATAGGGAAGTATATAAAAAAGGAAAGGAAAGGTTAATTTAAAAAAAAAAAGGAATGGAAAGGAAGGTCTAAAGGAAAATGTTACAGAACAGAAAGGGAATGAAGGTATAACGCAAAGGGAAGGGAATTATAAAAGAAGGGAATTTATGAAAGAAAGGAAAGCAAAGGTAAGTATGAAAGGAAAGGAAAGTATAAATGCAAGGAAAGGGTAAGTTTAAAAATAGGAATTGAAATGAAAGTGTAAAGGAAAGGAAAGTATACAGAAAAGGAAAGTAAAAAGGAAAGGAAAGTATAAAGAAAATTAAAGTATAAAGGAAGGGAAAGTATAAAAGAAAGGAAAGCAAAGGTAAGTATATTAGAAAGGATAAGAAAGTATAAATGAAAGGAATGGGTAAGTTTAAAAATAGGAATGGAAAGGAAAGTATAAAGGAATGGACAGTATAAAGGAAGGGAAAGTATAAAAGAAAGGAAGCAAAGGTTAGTATAAAGGAAGGGAAAGGAAGGGAATAGAAAAGAAAGGAAAGGTAGATATAATGGAAAGGAAAGCAATGTATAAAGGAAAGTCAATGTATGTAGAATTGTAAGGATAGGGAAGTATATAAAAAAGGAAAGGAAAGGTTAATTTTAAAAAAAAAGGAATGGAAAGGAAGGTCTAAAGGAAAATGTTACAGAACAGAAAGGGAAGGAAGGTATAATGCAAAGGGAAGGGAATTATAAAAGAAGGGAATTTATAAAAGAAAGGAAAGCAAAGGTAAGAATGAAAGGAAAGGAAAGTATAAATGAAAGGAAAGGGTAAGGCTAAAAATAGGAATTGAAATGAAAGTGTAAAGGAAAGGAAAGTATAAAGGAAGGGAAAGTATAAAAGAAAGGATGCAAAGGTAAGTATAAAGGAAGGGAAAGGAAGGGAATAGAAAAGAAAGGAAAGGTAGATATAATGGAAAGGGAAGCAATGTATAAAGGAAAGTCAATCTATGTAGAATTGTAAGGATAGGGAAGTATATAAAAAAGGAAAGGAAAGGTTAATTTTAAAAAAAAAGGAATGGAAAGGAAGGTCTAAAGGAAAATGTTACAGAACAGAAAGGGAATGAAGGTATAATGCAAAGGGAAGGGAATTATAAAAGATGGGAATTTATGAAAGAAAGGAAAGCAAAGGTAAGTATGAAAGGAAAGGAAAGTATAAATGCAAGGAAAGGGTAAGTTTAAAAATAGGAATTGAAATGAAAGTGTAAAGGAAAGGAAAGTATACAGAAAAGGAAAGTATAAAGGAAAGGAAAGTATAAAGAAAAGGAAAGTATAAAGGAAGGGAAAGTATAAAAGAAAGGAAAGCAAAGGTAAGTATATTAGAAAGGATAAGAAAGTATAAATGAAAGGAATGGGTAAGTTTAAAAATAGGAATGGAAAGGAAAGTATAAAGGAATGTAAAGTATAAAGGAAGGGAAAGTATATAAGAAAGGAATCAAAGGTAAGTATAAAGGAAGGGAAAGGAAGGGAATAGAAAAGAAAGGAAAGGTAGATATAATGGAAAGGAAAGCAATGTATAAAGGAAAGTCAATGTATGTAGAATTGTAAGGATAGAGAAGTATATAAAAAAGGAAAGGAAAGGTTAATTTTAAAAAAAAAGGAATGGAAAGGAAGGTCTAAAGGAAAATGTTACAGAACAGAAAGGGAATGTAGGTATAATGCAAAGGGAAGGGAATTATAAAAGAAGGGAATTTATAAAAGAAAGGAAAGCAAAGGTAAGTATGAAAGGAAAGGAAAGTATAAATGAAAGGAAAGGGTAAGTTTAAAAATAGGAATTGAAATGAAAGTGTAAAGGAAAGGAAAGTATACAGAAAACGAAAGTATAAAGGAAAGGAAAGTATAAAGAAAAGGAAAGTATAAAGAAAGGGAAAGTATAAAAGAAAGGAAAGCAACGGTAAGTATATTGGAAAGGATAGGAAAGTATAAATGAAAGGAAAGGGTATGTTTAAAAATTGGAATGGAAAGAAAAATGTGAAGGGAAGGAAAGTATAAAGGAAAGGAAAGGATAAAGGAAGGGAAAGTATAAAAGAAAGGAAGCAAAGGTAAGTATAAAGGAAGGGAAAGGAAGGGAATAGAAAAGAAAGGAAAGGTAGATATAATGGAAAGGAAAGCAATGTATAAAGGAAAGTCAATGTATGTAGAATTGTAAGGATAGGGAAGTATATAAAAAAGGAAAGGAAAGGTTAATTTAAAAAAAAAAAAAAGGAATGGAAAGGAAGGTCTAAAGGAAAATGTTACAGAACAGAAAAGGAAGGTAGGTATAATGCAAAGAAAGGGAATTTTAAAGAAGGGAATTTATAAAAGAAAGGAAAGCAAAGGTAAGTATGAAAGGAAAGGAAAGGAAAGTATAAATGAAAGGAAAGGGTAAGATTAAAAATAGGAATTGAAATGAAAGTGTAAAGGAAAGGAAAGTATACAGAAAACGAAAGTATAAAGGAAAGGAAAGTATAAAGAAAAGGAAAGTATAAAGAAAGGGAAAGTATAAAAGAAAGGAAAGCAAAGGTATGTATAAAGGAAGGGAAAGGAAGGGAATAGAAAAGAAAGGAAAGGTAGATATAATGGAAAGGAAAGCAATGTGTAAAGGAAAGTCAATGTATGTAGAATTGTAAGGATAGGGAAGTATATAAAAAAGGAAAGGAAAGGTTAATTTAAAAAAAAAAAGGAATGGAAAGGAAGGTCTAAAGGAAAATGTTACAGTACAGAAAGGGAATGTAGGTATAATGCAAAGGGAAGGGAATTATAAAGGAAGGGAATTTATAAAAGAAAGGAAAGCAAAGGTAAGTATATTGGAAAGGATAAGAAAGTATAAATGAAAGGAATGGGTAAGTTTAAAAATAGGAATGGAAAGGAAAGTATAAAGGAAAGGAAAGTATAAAGAAAAGGAAAGTATAAAGAAAGGGAAAGTATAAAAGAAAGGAAAGCAAAGGTAAGTATATTGGAAAGGATAGGAAAGTATAAATGAAAGGAAAGGGTATGTTTAAAAATTGGAATGGAAAGCAAAATGTGAAGGGAAGGAAAGTATAAAGGAAAGGAAAGGATAAAGGAAGGGAAAGTATAAAAGAAAGGAAGCAAAGGTAAGTATAAAGGAAGGGAAAGGAAGGGAATAGAAAAGAAAGGAAAGGTAGATATAATGGAAAGGAAAGCAATGTATAAAGGAAAGTCAATGTATGTAGAATTGTAAGGATAGGGAAGTATATAAAAAAGGAAAGGAAAGGTTAATTTAAAAAAAAAAAAAGGAATGGAAAGGAAGGTCTAAAGGAAAATGTTACAGAACAGAAAGGGAAGGTAGGTATAATGCAAAGGGAAGGGAATTATAAAAGAAGGGAATTTATGAAAGAAAGGAAAGCAAAGGTAAGTATGAAAGGAAAGGAAAGTATAAATGAAAGGAAAGGGTAAGTTTAAAAATAGGAATTGAAATGAAAGTGTAAAGGAAAGGAAAGTATAAAGGAAGGGAAAGTATAAAAGAAAGAAAGCAAAGGTAAGTAAAAAGGAAGGGGAAGGAAGGGAATAGAAAAGAAAGGAAAGGTAGATATAATGGAAAGGGAAGCAATGTATAAAGGAAAGTCAATCTATGTAGAATTGTAAGGATAGGGAAGTATATAAAAAAGGAAAGGAAAGGTTAATTTTAAAAAAAAAGGAATGGAAAGGAAGGTCTAAAGGAAAATGTTACAGAACAGAAAGGGAATGAAGGTATAATGCAAAGGGAAGGGAATTATAAAAGATGGGAATTTATGAAAGAAAGGAAAGCAAAGGTAAGTATGAAAGGAAAGGAAAGTATAAATGCAAGGAAAGGGTAAGTTTAAAAATAGGAATTGAAATGAAAGTGTAAAGGAAAGGAAAGTATACAGAAAAGGAAAGTATAAAGGAAAGGAAAGTATAAAGAAAAGGAAAGTATAAAGGAAGGGAAAGTATAAAAGAAAGGAAAGCAAAGGTAAGTATATTAGAAAGGATAAGAAAGTATAAATGAAAGGAATGGGTAAGTTTAAAAATAGGAATGGAAAGGAAAGTATAAAGGAATGGAAAGTATAAAGGAAGGGAAAGTATAAAAGAAAGGAAGCAAAGGTTAGTATAAAGGAAGGGAAAGGAAGGGAATAGAAAAGAAAGGAAAGGTAGATATAATGGAAAGGAAAGCAATGTATAAAGGAAAGTCAATGTATGTAGAATTGTAAGGATAGGGAAGTATATTAAAAAGGAAAGGAAAGGTTAATTTAAAAAAAAAAAGGAATGGAAAGGAAGGCCTAAAGGAAAATGTTACAGAACAGAAAGGGAAGGTAGGTATAATGCAAAGGGAAGGGAATTATAAAAGAAGGGAATTTATAAAAGAAAGGAAAGCAAAGGTAAGTATGAAAGGAAAGGAAAGTATAAATGAAAGGAAAGGGTAAGTTTAAAAATAGGAATTGAAATGAAATGTAAAGGAAAGGAAAGTATACAGAAAAGGAAAGTATAAAGGAAAGGAAAGTATAAAGAAAAGGAAAGTATAAATGAAGGGAAAGTATAAAAGAAAGGAAAGCAAAGGTAAGTATATTAGAAAGGATAAGAAAGTATAAATGAAAGGAATGGGTAAGTTTAAAAATAGGAATGGAAAGGAAAGTATAAAGGAATGGAAAGTATATAAGAAAGGAAGCAAAGGTAAGTATAAAGGAAGGGAAAGGAAGGGAATAGAAAAGAAAGGAAAGGTAGATATAATGGAAAGGAAAGCAATGTATAAAGGAAAGTCAATGTATGTAGAATTGTAAGGATAGGGAATTATATAAAAAAAGGAAAGGAAAGGTTAATTTAAAAAAAAAAAAAGAATGGAAAGGAAGGTCTAATGGAAAATATTACAGAACAGAAAAGGATGGTAGGTAAAATGCAAAGGGAAAGGAATTATAAAAGAAGGGAATTTATAAAAGAAAGGAAAGCAAAGGTAAGTATGAAAGGAAAGGAAAGTATAAATGAAAGGAAAGGGTAAGGCTAAAAATAGGAATTGAATGGAAAGTGTAAAGGAAAGGAAAGTATACCGAAAACGAAAGTATAAAGGAAAGGAAAGTATAAAGAAAAGGAAAGTATAAAGAAAGGGAAAGTATAAAAGAAAGGAAAGCAAAGGTAAGTATAAAGGAAGAGAAAGGAAGGGAATAGAAAAGAAAGGAAAGGTAGATATAATGGAAAGGAAAGCAATGTATAAAGGAAAGTCAATGTATGTAGAATTGTAAGGATAGGGAAGTATATAAAAAAGGAAAGGAAAGGTTAATTTAAAAAAAAAAAGGAATGGAAAGGAAGGTCTAAAGGAAAATATTACAGAACAGAAAGGGAATGTAGGTATAATGCAAAGGGAAGGGAATTATAAAGGAAGGGAATTTATAAAAGAAAGGAAAGCAATGGTAAGTATATTGGAAAGGATAAGAAAGCATAAATGAAAGGAATGGGTAAGTTTAAAAATAGGAATGGAAAGGAAAGTATAAAGGAAAGGAAAGTATAAAGAAAAGGAAAGTATAAAGAAAGGGAAAGTATAAAAGAAAGGAAAGCAAAGGTAAGTATATTGGAAAGGATAGGAAAGTATAAATGAAAGGAAAGGGTATGTTTAAAAATTGGAATGGAAAGCAAAATGTGAAGGGAAGGAAAGTATAAAGGAAAGGAAAGGATAAAGGAAGGGAAAGTATAAAAGAAAGGAAGCAAAGGTAAGTATAAAGGAAGGGAAAGGAAGGGAATAGAAAAGAAAGGAAAGGTAGATATAATGGAAAGGAAAGCAATGTATAAAGGAAAGTCAATGTATGTAGAATTGTAAGGATAGGGAAGTATATAAAAAAGGAAAGGAAAGGTTAATTTAAAAAAAAAAAAAAGGAATGGAAAGGAAGGTCTAAAGGAAAATGTTACAGAACAGAAAGGGAAGGTAGGTATAATGCAAAGGGAAGGGAATTATAAAAGAAGGGAATTTATGAAAGAAAGGAAAGCAAAGGTAAGTATGAAAGGAAAGGAAAGTATAAATGAAAGGAAAGGGTAAGTTTAAAAATAGGAATTGAAATGAAAGTGTAAAGGAAAGGAAAGTATAAAGGAAGGGAAAGTATAAAAGAAAGAAAGCAAAGGTAAGTAAAAAGGAAGGGGAAGGAAGGGAATAGAAAAGAAAGGAAAGGTAGATATAATGGAAAGGGAAGCAATGTATAAAGGAAAGTCAATCTATGTAGAATTGTAAGGATAGGGAAGTATATAAAAAAGGAAAGGAAAGGTTAATTTTAAAAAAAAAGGAATGGAAAGTAAGGTCTAAAGGAAAATGTTACAGAACAGAAAGGGAATGAAGGTATAATGCAAAGGGAAGGGAATTATAAAAGATGGGAATTTATGAAAGAAAGGAAAGCAAAGGTAAGTATGAAAGGAAAGTATAAATGCAAGGAAAGGGTAAGTTTAAAAATAGGAATTGAAATGAAAGTGTAAAGGAAAGGAAAGTATACAGAAAAGGAAAGTATAAAGGAAAGGACAGTATAAAGAAAAGGAAAGTATAAAGGAAGGGAAAGTATAAAAGAAAGGAAAGCAAAGGTAAGTATATTAGAAAGGATAAGAAAGTATAAATGAAAGGAATGGGTAAGTTTAAAAATAGGAATGGAAAGGAAAGTATAAAGGAATGGAAAGTATAAAGGAAGGGAAAGTATAAAAGAAAGGAAGCAAAGGTTAGTATAAAGGAAGGGAAAGGAAGGGAATAGAAAAGAAAGGAAAGGTAGATATAATGGAAAGGAAAGCAATGTATAAAGGAAAGTCAATGTATGTAGAATTGTAAGGATAGGGAAGTATATAAAAAAGGAAAGGAAAGGTTAATTTAAAAAAAAAAAGGAATGGAAAGGAAGGTCTAAAGGAAAATGTTACAGAACAGAAAGGGAAGGTAGGTATAATGCAAAGGGAAGGGAATTATAAAAGAAGGGAATTTATAAAAGAAAGGAAAGCAAAGGTAAGTATGAAAGGAAAGGAAAGTATAAATGAAAGGAAAGGGTAAGTTTAAAAATAGGAATTGAAATGAAATGTAAAGGAAAGGAAAGTATACAGAAAAGGAAAGTATAAAGGAAAGGAAAGTATAAAGAAAAGGAAAGTATAAATGAAGGGAAAGTATAAAAGAAAGGAAAGCAAAGGTAAGTATATTAGAAACGATAAGAAAGTATAAATGAAAGGAATGGGTAAGTTTAAAAATAGGAATGGAAAGGAAAGTATAAAGGAATGGAAAGTATATAAGAAAGGAAGCAAAGGTAAGTATAAAGAAAGGGAAAGGAAGGGAATAGAAAAGAAAGGAAAGGTAGATATAATGGAAAGGAAAGCAATGTATAAAGGAAAGTCAATGTATATAGAATTGTAAGGATAGGGAATTATATAAAAAAGGAAAGGAAAGGTTAATTTAAAAAAAAAAAAAGAATGGAAAGGAAGGTCTAATGGAAAATATTACAGAACAGAAAAGGAAGGTAGGTAAAATGCAAAGGGAAAGGAATTATAAAAGAAGGGAATTTATAAAAGAAAGGAAAGCAAAGGTAAGTATGAAAGGAAAGGAAAGTATAAATGAAAGGAAAGGGTAAGGCTAAAAATAGGAATTGAATGGAAAGTGTAAAGGAAAGGAAAGTATACCGAAAACGAAAGTATAAAGGAAAGGAAAGTATAAAGAAAAGGAAAGTATAAAGAAAGGGAAAGTATAAAAGAAAGGAAAGCAAAGGTAAGTATAAAGGAAGGGAAAGGAAGGGAATAGAAAAGAAAGGAAAGGTAGATATAATGGAAAGGAAAGCAATGTATAAAGGAAAGTCAATGTATGTAGAATTGTAAGGATAGGGAAGTATATAAAAAAGGAAAGGAAAGGTTAATTTAAAAAAAAAAAGGAATGGAAAGGAAGGTCTAAAGGAAAATATTACAGAACAGAAAGGGAATGTAGGTATAATGCAAAGGGAAGGGAATTATAAAGGAAGGGAATTTATAAAAGAAAGGAAAGCAAAGGTAAGTATATTGGAAAGGATAAGAAAGCATAAATGAAAGGAATGGGTAAGTTTAAAAATAGGAATGGAAAGGAAAGTATAAAGGAAAGGAAAGTATAAAGAAAAGGAAAGTATAAAGAAAGGGAAAGTATAAAAGAAAGGAAAGCAAAGGTAAGTATATTGGAAAGGATAGGAAAGTATAAATGAAAGGAAAGGGTATGTTTAAAAATTGGAATGGAAAGCAAAATGTGAAGGGAAGGAAAGTATAAAGGAAAGGAAAGGATAAAGGAAGGGAAAGTATAAAAGAAAGGAAGCAAAGGTAAGTAAAAAGGAAGGGGAAGGAAGGGAATAGAAAAGAAAGGAAAGGTAGATATAATGGAAAGGGAAGCAATGTATAAAGGAAAGTCAATCTATGTAGAATTGTAAGGATAGGGAAGTATATAAAAAAGGAAAGGAAAGGTTAATTTTAAAAAAAAAGGAATGGAAAGGAAGGTCTAAAGGAAAATGTTACAGAACAGAAAGGGAATGAAGGTATAATGCAAAGGGAAGGGAATTATAAAAGATGGGAATTTATGAAAGAAAGGAAAGCAAAGGTAAGTATGAAAGGAAAGGAAAGTATAAATGCAAGGAAAGGGTAAGTTTAAAAATAGGAATTGAAATGAAAGTGTAAAGGAAAGGAAAGTATACAGAAAAGGAAAGTATAAAGGAAAGGAAAGTATAAAGAAAAGGAAAGTATAAAGGAAGGGAAAGTATAAAATAAAGGAAAGCAAAGATAAGTATATTGGAAAGGATAGGAAAGTATAAATGAAAGGAAAGGGTATGTTTAAAAATTGGAATGGAAAGCAAAATGTGAAGGGAAGGAAAGTATAAAGGAAAGGAAAGGATAAAGGAAGGGAAAGTATAAAAGAAAGGAAGCAAAGGTAAGTATAAAGGAAGGGAAAGGAAGGGAATAGAAAAGAAAGGAAAGGTAGATATAATGGAAAGTAAAGCAATGTATAAAGGAAAGTCAATGTATGTAGAATTGTAAGGATAGGGAAGTATATAAAAAAGGAAAGGAAAGGTTAATTTAAAAAAAAAAAAAGGAATGGAAAGGAAGGTCTAAAGGAAAATTTTACAGAACAGAAAGGGAAGGTAGGTATAATGCAAAGGGAAGGGAATTATAAAAGAAGGGAATTTATGAAAGAAAGGAAAGCAAAGGTAAGTATGAAAGGAAAGGAAAGTATAAATGAAAGGAAAGGGTAAGTTTAAAAATAGGAATTGAAATGAAAGTGTAAAGGAAAGGAAAGTATAAAGGAAGGGAAAGTATAAAAGAAAGAAAGCAAAGGTAAGTAAAAAGGAAGGGGAAGGAAGGGAATAGAAAAGAAAGGAAAGGTAGATATAATGGAAAGGGAAGCAATGTATAAAGGAAAGTCAATCTATGTAGAATTGTAAGGATAGGGAAGTATATAAAAAAGGAAAGGAAAGGTTAATTTTAAAAAAAAAGGAATGGAAAGGAAGGTCTAAAGGAAAATGTTACAGAACAGAAAGGGAATGAAGGTATAATGCAAAGGGAAGGGAATTATAAAAGATGGGAATTTATGAAAGAAAGGAAAGCAAAGGTAAGTATGAAAGGAAAGGAAAGTATAAATGCAAGGAAAGGGTAAGTTTAAAAATAGGAATTGAAATGAAAGTGTAAAGGAAAGGAAAGTATACAGAAAAGGAAAGTATAAAGGAAAGGAAAGTATAAAGAAAAGGAAAGTATAAAGGAAGGGAAAGTATAAAAGAAAGGAAAGCAAAGGTAAGTATATTAGAAAGGATAAGAAAGTATAAATGAAAGGAATGGGTAAGTTTAAAAATAGGAATGGAAAGGAAAGTATAAAGGAATGGAAAGTATAAAGGAAGGGAAAGTATAAAAGAAAGGAAGCAAAGGTTAGTATAAAGGAAGGGAAAGGAAGGGAATAGAAAAGAAAGGAAAGGTAGATATAATGGAAAGGAAAGCAATGTATAAAGGAAAGTCAATGTATGTAGAATTGTAAGGATAGAGAAGTATATAAAAAAGGAAAGGAAAGGTTAATTTTAAAAAAAAAGGAATGGAAAGGAAGGTCTAAAGGAAAATGTTACAGAACAGAAAGGGAAGGAAGGTATAATGCAAAGGGAAGGGAATTATAAAAGAAGGGAATTTATAAAAGAAAGGAAAGCAAAGGTAAGTATGAAAGGAAAGGAAAGTATAAATGAAAGGAAAGGGTAAGGCTAAAAATAGGAATTGAAATGAAAGTGTAAAGGAAAGGAAAGTATAAAGGAAGGGAAAGTATAAAAGAAAGGATGCAAAGGTAAGTATAAAGGAAGGGAAATGAAGGGAATAGAAAAGAAAGGAAAGGTAGATATAATGGAAAGGGAAGCAATGTATAAAGGAAAGTCAATCTCTGTAGAATTGTAAGGATAGGGAAGTATATAAAAAAGGAAAGGAAAGGTTAATTTAAAAAAAAAAAAGGAATGGAAAGGAAGGTCTAAAGGATAATGTTACAGAACAGAAAGGGAATGTAGGTATAATGCAAAGGGAAGGGAATTATAAAGGAAGGGAATTTATAAAAGAAAGGAAAGCAAAGGTAAGTATATTGGAATAGATAAGAAAGTATAAATGAAAGGAATGGGTAAGTTTAAAAATAGGAATGGAAAGGAAAGTATAAAGGAATGGAAAGTATAAAGGAAGGGAAAGTATATAAGAAAGGAAGCAAAGGTAAGTATAAAGGAAGGGAAAGGAAGGGAATAGAAAAGAAAGGAAAGGTAGATATAATGGAAAGGAAAGCAATGTATAAAGGAAAGTCAATGTATGTAGAATTGTAAGGATAGGGAATTATATAAAAAAGGAAAGGAAAGGTTAATTTAAAAAAAAAAAAAAGAATGGAAAGGAAGGTCTAACGGAAAATATTACAGAACAGAAAAGGAAGGTAGGTAAAATGCAAAGGGAAAGGAATTATAAAAGAAGGGAATTTATAAAAGAAAGGAAAGCAAAGGTAAGTATGAAAGGAAAGGAAAGTATAAATGAAAGGAAAGGGTAAGTTTAAAAATAGGAATTGAAATGAAAGTGTAATGGAAAGGAAAGTATACAGAAAAGGAAAGTATAAAGGAAAGGAAAGTATAAAGAAAAGGAAAGTATAAATGAAGGGAAAGTATAAAAGAAAGGAAAGCAAAGGTAAGTATATTAGAAAGGATAAGAAAGTATAAATGAAAGGAATGGGTAAGTTTAAAAATAGGAATGGAAAGGAAAGTATAAAGGAATGGAAAGTATAAAGGAAGGGAAAGTATAAAAGAAAGGAAGAAAAGGTAAGTATAAAGGAAGGGAAAGGAAGGGAATAGGAAAGAAAGGAAAGGTAGATATAATGGAAAGGAAATCAATGTATAAAGGAAAGTCAATGTATGTAGAATTGTAAGGATAGAGAAGTATATAAAAAAGGAAAGGAAAGGTTAAATTAAAAAAAAAAAAGGAATGGAAAGGAAGGTCTAAAGGAAAATGTTACAGAACAGAAAGGGAAGGAAGGTATAATGCAAAGGGAAGGGAATTATAAAAGAAGGGAATTTATAAAAGAAAGGAAAGCAAAGGTAAGTATGAAAGTAAAGGAAAGTATAAATGAAAGGAAACGGTAAGTTTAAAAATAGGAATTGAAATGAAAGTGTAAAGGAAAGGAAAGTATAAAGGAAGGGAAACTATAAAAGAAAGGAAGCAAAGGTAAGTATAAAGGAAGGGAAAGGAAGGGAATAGAAAAGAAAGGAAAGGTAGATATAATGGAAAGGAAAGCAATGTATAAACGAAAGTCATTGTATGTAGAATTGTAAGGATAGGGAAGTATATAAAAAAGGAAAGGAAAGGTTAATTTAAAAAAAAAAAAAAAAATGGAAAGGAAGGTCTAAAGGAAAATGTTACAGAACAGAAAAGGAAGGTAGGTATAATGCAAAGGGAAGGGAATTATAAAAGAAGGGAATTTATAAAAGAAAGGCAAGGAAAGGTAAGTATGAAAGGAAAGGAAAGGAAAGTATAAATGAAAGGAAAGAGTAAGTTTAAAAATAGTAATTGAAATGAAAGTGTAAGGGAAAGGAAAGTATACTGAAAAGGAAAGTATAAATGAAAGGAAAGTATAAAGAAAAGGAAAGTATAAAGGAAGGGAAAATTATAAAAGAAAGGAAACAAAGGTAAGTATATTGGAAAGGATAAGAAAGTGTAAATGAAAGGAATGGGTAACTTTAATAATAGGATTGGAAAGGAAAGTATAAAGTAATGGAAAGTATAAAGGAAGGGAAAGTATAAAAGAAAGGAAGCAAAGGTAAGTATAAAGAAAGGGAAAGGAAGGGAATAGAAAAGAAAGGAACGGTAGATATAAAGAAAAGGAAAGCAATGTATAAAGGAAAGTCACTGTATGTAGAATTGTAAGGATAGGGAAGTATATAAAAAAGGAAAGGAAAGGTTAATTTAAAAAAAAAAAAGGAATGGAAAGGATGGTCTAAAGGAAAATGTTACAGAACAGAAAGGGAATGTAGGTATAATGCAAAGGGAAGGGAATTATAAAGGAAGGGAATTTATAAAAGAAAGGAAAGCAAAGGTAAGTATGAAAGGAAAGGAAAGTATAAATGAAAGGAAAGGGTAAGTTTAAAAATACTAATGGAAAGGAAAGTATAAAGGAATGGAAAGTATACAGAAAAGGAAAGTGTAAAGGAAAGGAAAGTATAAAAGAAGCGAAAGTATAAAAGAAAGGAAAGCAAAAGTAAGTAAATTGGAAAGGATAAGAAAGTATAAATGAAAGGAATGGGTAAGTTTAAAAATAGGAATGGAATGGAAAGTAAAAAGGAAGGGAAAGTATAAAGGAAGGGAAAGTATAAAAGAAAGGAAGCAAAGGTAAGTAGAAAGGAAGGGAAAGGAAGGGAATAGAAAAGAAAGGAAAGGTAGATATAATGGAAAGGTAAGCAATGTATAAAGGAAAGTCAATCTATGTAGAATTGTAAGCATAGGGAAGTATATAAAAAAGGAAAAGAAAGGTTAATTTAAAAAAAAAAAAAAGGAATGGAAAGGAAGGTCTAAAGGAAAATGTTACAGAACAGAAAGGGAATGTAGGTATAATGCAAAGGGAATGGAATTATAAAAGAAGGGAATTTATAAAAGAAAGGAAAGCAAAGGTAAGTATGAAAGGAAAGGAAAGGGAAGTATAAATGAAAGGAAAGGGTACGTTTAAAAATAGGAATTGAAATGAAAGTGTAAAGTAAAAGGAAAGTACAAAGGAAGGGAAAGTATAAAAGAAAGGAAGCAAAGGTTAGTATAAAGGAAGGGAAAGGAAGGGAATAGAAAAGAAAGGAAAGGTAGATATAATGGAAAGGTAAGCAATGTATAAAGGAAAGTCAATCTATGTAGAATTGTAAGCATAGGGAAGTATATAAAAAAGGAAAGGAAAGGTTAATTTAAAAAAAAAAAAGGAATGGAAAAGAAGGTCTAAAGGAAAATGTTACAGAACAGAAAGGGAATGTAGGTATAATGCAAAGGGAAGGGAATTATAAAGGAAGGGAATTTATAAAAGAAAGGAAAGCAAAGGTAATTATATTGGAAAGGATAAGAAAGTATAAATGAAAGGAATGGGTAAGTTTAAAAATAGGAATGGAAAGGAAAGTATAAAGGAATGGAAGGTATAAAGGAAGGGAAAGTATAAAAGAAAGGAAGAAGAGGTAAGTATAAAGGAAGGGAAAGGAAAAGAATGGAAAAGAAAGCAAAGGTAGATATAATGGAAAGGAAAGCAATGTATAAAGGAAAGTCAATCTATGTAGAATTGTAAGGATATGGAAGTATATAAAAAAGGAAAGGAAAGGTTAATTTAAAAAAAAAAAAGGAATGGAAAGGAAGGTCTAAAGGAAAATGTTACAGAACAGAAAGGGAATGTAGGTATAATGCAAAGGGAAGAAAATTATAAAAGAAGGGAATTTATAAAAGAAAGGAAAGCAAAGGTAAGTATATTGGAAAGGATAAGAAAGTATAAATGAAAGGAATGGGTAAGTTTAAAAATAGGAGTTGAAAGGAAAGTATAAAGGAATGGAAAGTATAAAGGAAGGGAAAGTATAAAAGAAAGGAAGCAAAGGTAAGTATAAATGAAGGGAAAGGAAGGGAATAGAAAAGAAAGGAAAGGTAGATATAAAGGAAAGGAAAGCAATGTATAAAGTAAAGTCAATCTATGTAGAATTGTAAGGATATGGAAGTATATAAAAAAGGAAAGTAAAGGTTAATTTTAAAAAAAAAGGAATGGAAAGGAAGGTCTAAAGGAAAATGTTACAGAACTGTAAGGGAAGGTAGGTATAATGCAAAGGGAATGGAATTATAAAAGAAGGGAATTTATAAAAGAAAGGAAAGCAAAGGTAAGTATGAAAGGAAAGGAAAGTATAAATGAAAGGAAAGGGTAAGTTTAAAAATAGGAATTGAAATGAAAGTGTAAAGGAAAGGAAAGTATACAGAAAACGAAAGTATAAAGGAAAGGAAAGTATAAAGAAAAGGAAAGTATAAAGAAAGGGAAAGTATAAAAGAAAGGAAAGCAAAGGTAAGTATATTGGAAAGGATAAGAAAGTATAAATGAAAGGAATGGGTAAGTTTAAAAATAGGAATGGAATGGAAAGTATAAAGGAAGGGAAAGTATAAAAGAAAGGAAGCAAAGGTAAGTATAAAGGAAGGGAAAGGATGGGAATAGAAAAGAAGGGAAAGGTAGATATAATGGAAAGGAAAGCAATGTATCAAGGAAAGTCAATGTATGTAGAATAGTAAGGATAGGGAAGTATATAAAAAAGGAAAGGAAAGGTTATTTTTTAAAAAAAAAAAGGAATGGAAAGGAAGGCCTAAAGGAAAATGTTACAGAACAGAAAGGGAATGTAGGTATAATGCAAAGGGAATGGAATTATAAAAGAAGGGAATTTATAAAAGAAAGGAAAGCAAAGGTAAGTATGAAAGGAAAGAAAAGGAAAGTATAAATGAAAAGAAAGGGTAAGTTTAAAAATAGGAATTGAAATGAAAGTGTGAAGGAAAGGAAAGTATACAGAAAAGGAAAGTATAAAGGAAAGGAAAGTGTAAAGAAAAGGAAAGTATAAAGAAAGGGAAAGTATAAAAGAAAGGAAGACAAAGGTAAGTATATTGGAAAGGATAGGAAAGTATAAATGAAAGGAAAGGGTATGTTTAAAAATTGGAATGGAAAGCAAAATGTGAAGGGAAGGAAAATATAAAGGAAAGGAAAGGATAAAGGAAGGGAAATTATAAAAGAAAGGAAGCAAAGGTAAGTATAAAGGAAGGGAAAGGAAGGGAATAGAAAAGAAAGGAAAGGTAGATATAATGGAAAGGAAAGCAATGTATAAAGGAAAGTCAATGTATGTGGAATTGTAAGAATAGAGAAGTATATAAAAAAGGAAAGGAAAGGTTAATTTTTAAAAAAAAGGAATGGAAAGGAAGGTCTAAAGGAAAATGTTACAGAACAAAAAGGGAAGGAAGGTATAATGCAAAGGGAAGGAAATTATAAAAGAAGGGAATTTATAAAAGAAAGGAAAGCAAAGGTAAGTATGAAAGGAAAGGAAAGTATAAATGAAAGGAAAGGGTAAGTTTAAAAATAGGAATTGAAATGAAAGTGTAAAGGAAAGGAAAGTATAAAGGAATGGAAAGTATAAAAGAAAGGAAGCAAAGGTAAGTATAAAGGAAGGGAAAGGAAGGGAATAGAAAAGAAAGGAAAGGTAGATATAATGGAAAGGAAAGAAATGTATAAAGGAAAGTCAATGTATGTGGAATTGTAAGGATGGGGAAGTATATAAAAAAGGAAAGGAAAGGTTAATTTTAAAAAAAAAGGAACGGAAAGGAAGGTCTAAAGGAAAATGTTACAGAACAGAAAGGGAATGTAGGTATAATGCAAAGGGAAGGGAATTATAAAGGAAGGGAATTTATAAAAGAAAGGAAAGCAAAGGTAAGTATATTGGAAAGGATAAGAAAGTATAAATGAAAGGAATGGGTAAGTTTAAAAATAGGAATGGAAAGGAAAGTATAAAGGAATGGAAAGTATAAAGGAAGGGAAAGTATAAAAGAAAGGAAGCAAAGGTAAGTATAAAGGAAGGGAAAGGAAGGGAATGGAAAAGAAAGGAAAGTTAGATATAATGGAAAGGAAAGCAATGTATAAAGGAAAGTCAATGTGTGTAGAATTCTAAGGATAGGGAAGTATATAAAAAAGGAAAGGAAAGGTTAATTTAAAAAAAAAAAAAGGAACGGAAAGGAAGGTCTAAAGGAAAATGTTACAGAACAGAAAGGTAATGTAGTTATTATGCAAAGGGAATGGAATTATAAAAGAAGGGAATTTATAAAAGAAAGGAAAGCAAAGGTAAGTATGAAAGGAAAGGAAAGGAAAGTATAAATGAAAGGAAAGGGTAAGGCTAAAAATAGGAATTGAAATGAAAGTGTAAAGGAAAGGAAAGTATAAAGGAAGGGAAAGTATAAAAGAAAGTAAGCAAAGGTAAGTATAAAGGAAGGGAAAGGAAGGGAATAGAAAAGAGAGGAAAGGTAGATATAATGGAAAGGAAAGAAATGTATAAAGGAAAGTCAATGTATGTAGAATTGTAAGGATAGGGAAGTATATAAAAAAGGAAAGGAAAGGTTAATTTAAAAAAAAAAAAGGAACGGAAAGGAAGGTCTAAAGGAAAATGTTACAGAACAGAAAGGGAAGGAAGGTATAATGCAAAGGGAAGGGAATTATAAAGGAAGGGAATTTATAAAAGAAAGGAAAGCAAAGGTAAGTATATTGGAAAGGATAAGAAAGTATAAATGAAAGGAATGGGTAAGTTTAAAAATAGGAAGTGAAAGGAAAGTATAAAGGAATGGAAAGTATAAAGGAAGGGCAAGTATAAAATAAAGGAAGCAAAGGTAAGTATAAAGGAAGGGAAAGGAAGGGAATAGAAAAGAAAGGAAAGGTAGATATAATGGAAAGGGAAGCAATGTATAAAGGAAAGTCAATCTATGTAGAATTGTAAGGATAGGGAAATATATAAAGAAGGAAAGGAAAGGTTAATTTAAAAAAAAAAAAAGGAATGGAAAGGAAGGTCTAAAGGAAAATGTTACAGAACAGAAAGGGAATGTAGGTATAATGCAAAGGGAATGGAATTATAAAAGAAGGGAATTTATAAAAGAAAGGAAAGCAAAGGTAAGTATGAAAGGAAAGGAAAGTATAAATGAAAGGAAAGGGTAAGTTTAAAAATAGGAAGTGAAAGGAAAGTGTAAAGGAAAGGAAAGTATAAAGGAAGGGAAAGTATAAAAGAAAGGAAGCAAAGGTAAGTATAAAGGAAGGGAAAGGAAGAGAATAGAAAAGAAAGGAAAGGTAGATATAATGGAAAGGGAAGCAATGTATAAAGGAAAGTCAATGTATGTAGAATTGTAAGGATAGGGAAGTATATAAAATAGGAAAGGAAAGGTTAATTTAAAAAAAAAAGGAATGGAAAGGAAGGTCTAAAGGAAAATGTTACAGAACAGAAAGGGAATGTAGGTATAATGCAAAGGGAAGGGAATTATAAAGGAAGGGAATTTATAAAAGAAAGGAAAGCAAAGGTAAGTAAATTGGAAAGATAAGAAAGTATAAATGAAAGGAATGGGTAAGTTTAAAAATAGGAATGGAAAGGAAAGTATAAAGGAATGGAAAGTATAAAGGAAGGGAAAGTATAAAAGAAAGGAAGCAAAGGTAAGTATAAAGGAAGGGAAAGGAAGGGAATAGAAAAGAAAGGAAAGGTAGATATAATGGAAAGGAAAGCAATGTATAAAGGAAAGTCAATGTATGTAGAATTGTAAGGATAGGGAAGTATATAAAAAAGGAAAGGGGAGGTTAATTTAAAAAAAAAAAAAGGAATGGAAAGGAAGGTCTAATGGAAACTGCTAAGGAACATTAAGGGAAGGTAGGTATAATGCAAAGGAAGGGAATTATAATAGAAGGGAATTTATAAAAGAAAGGAACGGAACGGAACGGAACGGAACGGAACGGAACGGAAAGGAAAGGAAAGGGAAAGGGAAAGGGAAAGGGAAAGGGAAAGGGAAAGGGAAAGGGAAAGGGAAAGGGAAAGGGAAAGGGAAAGGGAAAGGGAAAGGGAAGGAAAGGAAAGGAAATGGAAAGGAGAAGAAAAATTAAATGAAGATAGGGAATAAAGGGGTAAAGTAAAATAAATAGGGAAAAAAGGGAAACATAAAGGGGTAGAAAAAAATGAGAGCAATAAATAGAGGGAAGGAAAGGGGGAAGAAAATAGAATAAGAACATTAAATATTGAAGAAAAGGAAAAAAGAACAGAAATGGGAGAAGCAAAAGAAAAACAAATATTTTAAAAGAACCAAAAGCCAAAAAAAAAATTGAAAGGGGGGGGGGGGGGGAGAATGGAAAAGGAAGAGGAAAAGAAGTAAAAATAAATGGGAACAAAAAAAAAAGGGGGAAGGGGGGGAAGGGAAGAAACTATGAAATAAATTATCATGTTTTTAAGACTAGGAAGAAAAAGTTAAAAAAGGGGGCTGGGAAGAAAATAGAGATGAAAAGCAAGAAATCAAAAAGAAGGAGAAATGGGGAGGAAAAATGGAAAGAAAATGAAAATTAAAAAAAGCATGAAAGGAGAAAAATAAAAGGAAGATAGGGAACAAAACGTTAAAAAAAAATAAATAGGAAAAAAAACGGAAACTGAAAGTGGAGAGTAAAGATAAAAGTGGAAGAGGGAAGAAAACGGAAAAAAATAGACAAGAATGATAATAGGGAAGAAAAAGAATAAAAAAGATGAAAAGTAAAGAAAAAGGGAATAGAAAAGAAGCTATAAAGAAAGAAAAGAAAAGAAAAGAAAAGAAAAGAAAAGAAAAGAAAAGAAAAGAAAAGAAAAGAAAAGAAAAGAAAAGAAAAGAAAAGAAAAGAAAAGAAAAGAAAAGAAAAGAAAAGAAAAGAAAAGAAAAAGAAAAGGAAATAGAAAAGAAGAAGGGAAACAAAGGGGAAGAAAAATAGAAGGGCGAGAAAAAGGAGGGAAGCTAAGGGGGAAGAGAAAATGAAAATGAAATAGGGAAGTAAAACGAAAAAGAGAACAGAAGTGGGAGAAGCAAAAGAAAAACAGGGTAAGAAGAACCAATAGCAATAGAAAATGGGGGGGGAATGGAAAAGGAAGAGGAAAAGAAGTAAAAAATATATAGGAACAAAAAAAAGTGGGGAAGAGAATAAGAAAAAAGATAACAAGCTTTTAAAAGTAGGAAGAAAAAGAACAAAAAAAAGGAGGAAAAAAGAAAAGAGAGAAGAAAAGCAAGAAATAAAAAAGAATGAGTTAAGGGGAGGAAAAATGGAAAGAAAATGAAAATTAAAAAGAAAGCAAGAAAGAAGAAAAATTAAATGGAGATAGGAAAGAAAGGGGTAAAGAAAAAGAAATAGGGCAAAAAAACAAAAGGGGAAAGTAAAGATAAAGGGAGAAAAAAGAGGGAAGAAAACGGGGAAGAAAATAGAAGAATGATAATAGGGAAGAAAAAGAATAGAAAAAGGAGAAGAGAAAGAAAATGGGGGAGAAAAAAGAAACAAAGAGGGGAAGAAAGAAAAAAAAAAACCAAAGGAAAGAAGGGGAGAAGAAGAAGGAAAGAAAGAAAAATTTAAAAAAAGGAAAAATATAAAGAAAAGGAAGACAAGGAAAGGGAAAAGGAAGGGGAAAGGGAAACAAACAAAAGGGGAATTTTTAAAAAAAAAGTATGAAGAGGGAAGGAAGAGAAAATGAAAATTAAATAGGGAAGAAAAAGAGAAAGGAGAACAGAAAATGGGGAAGGAAAAGAAAAACAAATAGGGTAAGGAGAACCAAAAGCAAAAGAAAATAGGGGGGGAAATGGGAGAGGAAAAGGAAGAGGAATAGAAAAAAAAGAAAAGAAAGATGAAAAGCAAGAAATAATGAAGAATGTGAAAAGTTTTAAGAAAGTTGCAACGAAAATGAAAATAGAGAAAAAAGCAAGACAGAAGAAGAAAAAATGAAGATAGAGAAGAAGAATTGGAGAAGAATTAGAAAAATATGAAAAGGGGGAAGAAAAAGAAAAAGAGGGGAGGGGAGGGGTAAGGATGGGAAGGGAGAGGACAGGAGGTGAGGGAAGGGGAGGAGAGGGGATAGAGGATTAAAAAAAAAAGGAAGAAAGGAAAGGAAAGGGAAGAGAAGGGAAGGGAAGGGAAGGGAAGGGAAGGGAAGGGAAGGGAAGGGAAGGGAAGGGAAGGGAAGGGAAGGGAAGGGAAGGGAAGGGAAGGGAAGGGAAGGGAAGGGAAGGGAAGGGAAGGGAAGGGAAGGGAAGAAGGGAAGAGAAGAAGAGAGAAGAAGAGAGAAGAAGAGAGAAGAAGAGAGAAGAAGAGAGAAGAAGATTAAAGAGAAAAGAGAAAAAAGAGAAAAGAAGAAAAAAGAAACGAAAAAAAAGAAAAAGAGAAAGGGAAAGAAAGGGAAAGGGAAATATAAAGGGGAAGAAAAAAAGAAAAGCAAGAAAAAAGAGGGAAGGAAAGAGAAAATGAAAATTAAATAGGGAAGAAAAAGAGAAAGCAGAACAGAGAACGGGGAAGGAAAAGAAAAACAAATAGGGTAAGAAGAACCAAAAGCAAAAGAAAATAGGGGGGAAATGGGAGAGGAAAAAAAAAGAGGA
Source organism: Coturnix japonica (assembly GCF_054131305.1). Taxonomy (NCBI): domain Eukaryota; kingdom Metazoa; phylum Chordata; class Aves; order Galliformes; family Phasianidae; genus Coturnix; species Coturnix japonica. The sequence continues at coordinate 1,159,696 of NC_140702.1, forward strand.
AAAGAAAAAAACAGAAAAGAAAGATGAAAAGCAAGAAATAAAGAATGTGAAAAGTTTTAAGAAAGATGGAACAAAAATGAAAATAAATAGAAAAGCAGGACAAGAAAAAAAATGAAGATAGGGAAGAAGAATTGGAGAAGAATTAGAAAAAGATGAAAAGGAGGAAGAAAAAGAAAAGGAAAAAAAGGGGAGGGGTGAGGAGGGGAGGGGATGGGAGGGGAGGGGAGGGGAGGGGAGGGGAGGGGAGGGGAAAGGAGGGGAAAGGAGGGGAAAGGAGGGGAAAGGAGGGGAAAGGAGGGGAGGATATAGAGGATAAAGAAAAGAAAAGAAAAGAAAAGAAAAGAAAAGAAAAGAAAAGAAAAGAAAAGAAAAGAAAAGAAAAGAAAAGAAAAGAAAAGAAAAGAAAAGAAAAGAAAAGAAAAGAAAAGAAAAGAAAAGAAAAGAAAAGAAAAAAGGAAAAGAGAAGAAAAGTAGAGAAAAGTAGAAAAGAGAAGAGAAGAGAAGAGAAGAGAAGAGAAGAGAAGAGAAGAGAAGAGAAGAGAAGAGAAGAGAAGAGAAGAGAAGAGAAGAGAAGAGAAGAGAAGAGAAGAGAAAAGGAAAATAAAGAAAAGGAAAGAAAAGGAAAGGAAAGAAAAGTAAAGAAATGATATGAAAAGAAAAGAAAAGAAATGATATGAAAAGAAAAGAAAAGAAAAGAAAAGAAAAGAAAAGAAAAGAAAAGAAAAGAAAAGAAAAGAAAAGAAAAGAAAAGAAAAGAGAAAGGAAGAGAAGAGAAAAGAAAAGAAGAGAAAAGAAAAGAAAAGAAAAGAAAAGAAAAGAAGAGAAAAGAAAAGAAAAGAGGAAAAGAAGTAGAGAAGAGAAAGAAATAGAAAAAAAAAAAGAAATAGAAAAAGGCAGAGGAATAGTAAATGAAGAGAGGGGAAAAAAGGAAAAAGACAAATAAAAGGATCAGCCATGTTCTGGATTTCTCAGGTGTCCAGGTTTCTCTTTATTTTGGTGTATCTCACTTTGGGACTCATGATGACTTTAGCTGCTGTGACAGTGTCTGACTCTGAAGCGTATCAGGATTACCTTTACTTAAGCTGATCCTGTGCTATGGAAAAGCTGATGACACTCCCACTTTTCTTTGGCAAAGGAAAAAAATTAAAAAATAAATAATTTAAAGAAAAAGTAAATCTTACACAGTGTGTCCTGATAAAAACGGTGTTGTTCTGTCAGTTTTGTAGAGCGGACACCAATCATCACCAAACTCCATCCAGACATTGAGCCACTGACCAGCTCTCTCTGGACCCAATCCTACATCCAATTCTTCATTCATAGAAAAGTTCACCAATCAAATTTATATCTTCCCAAAGTGGAGAGAAGGATGTTGTGAATTACTGTGCCAAACGCCTTACAGAATCACAGAATCACAGAATCACAGAATGACCTGGGTTGGAAGGAACCTCAAGGATCATGTAGTTCCAACACCGCTGCCTAGCAGGGCCACCAAACATACACATTTACTAGATCAGGTTGCCCAGGGCCCCATTCAACCTGGTCTTGAACACCTCCAAGGACGGGGCATCCACATCCTAACCACTCTCCTAGTGAAGAACTTCCCCCTAACATCCAACCTAAATCTTCCCTCATTTAACTTAAAACCATTTCCCCATGTCCTGCTATTGTCAGCCCTTTCAAAGAGTTTACTCCCCTCCTGGGAGTAAGTTCCCTTCAGGTATTGAAAGGCTGCAATGAGGTCACCCCACAGCCTTCTCTTCTCCAGGATGAACAAGCCCAACTCCCTCAGCCTGTCCTCATAGGGGAGGTGCTCCAGCCCCCTGATCATCTTCGTGGCCCTACTCTGGACCCTTTCCAAAATCTCCATGTCCTTACAGAAGTCAAGACAGATAGGCATTGGTGACTCTTCCCTTGTCTATTGATGCAGTGATGCAGATGGGGCCTCACAGGAGGGAGACAATCACTTCCCTTCCCCTGCTGGCCACCCCTTTTCTAATTCAGCCCAGGATATGCTTGGCCTTCCAGGCTGCCTAAGAGAACAGAAGCTACGGTCAGATAAGTTGGATTGACCAGAAGCTGCATCAGCAGTGCAAGAACCCTATTCTTTCCATATGCACGGTGTGGCCAGTGCAAGGGAGCTCTTTGGTGGCTGCCTGTGCTGGGAGGGCAACGGACGCTATTCTGCAGCCTTGGTCATCCCTGCTTCATGCTGCCTTCCCCATCCCCATCCCCACAGACCAGGCTGGGATGACTCCTGGATCACAGGCCAAGGTGACCAAAGGACTTGCCTTGCAGCACCTCAATGTGCCAGCCTGCAGAAGGAGCTGACAGGCTGTTCCTGGTGCTGTGGGAGCCTGCAGTCCCCTTGCAGTGTCAGGACTTGGTGCTGTGCCTCCAGATGGGTCACAGAGCCCCAAGCTGCACCCAGGGCACGGCCACAGGGGAGGAGAAGCTCCAGCCACCTTGCCGGGGCTTGTCCTCATCTGCATGTCCTCCTGTGGAACACACAGCTTCCCTCCTGAGCCCATCTCCCCATTCAATCCCCAGGAAGGCCCTCATAGAGAAAGCTCTTAGGCACTTACTTATTTAGGTATATAGAAAAAATTATCTATAGATAAAGAAATATTTATTTAGGTAGGCTTATTGGGGTAGGTGGTGGTTTTCTCTTCCACTCCCCAGACCGTTACTCTGGTAGTTGGAAAGCCAGTGCCCTTCACTTCGACGTTCCAGTTGCTTTTGCCTCTGCTCAGGGACTTCTTCGACAGGGTCCGCTGCTTTTGTTTTTTGAGGCCTACCTCAGCCCAAGATGCCATGGATGTTGCAGTCACATATGAGCTGGTAGATTCTTCCTCCTGGGACACTGCAGGCTTTGATGGACTGGCTGAGGTAAGGAGGTTCTCACAGCGCTTCAACTTCAGGGAGCGGATGTGCAGCTCCAGGTTCTCGCGTGTCTTATTCAGGAACCAAGCCAGATGGCTGGGGAAGTATCTGTGAACCAGCTGGGATTTTGATGCCATGGTGCCAGCTGGGCGGGTGAGGGACATCCCACGCTGCCGCCACATGGACTTCTGCATTAACTCAGGTAAGCAGTGAAGCTTTATCTCCAGGCATTTTCTGGCCATGTGCATGGAGAGCTTCCCAAAGGTTTTATGACCGAGCTGCAGCTTTGAGATGACAGCATGCGCTTTGCTGACGCACTGGCTCCTGGATTTGATGTCAGTCATGCAAAAGCTTGCACAGTCTGTCTGACAGCTGGCATCCTTTATCTTTGATGTGTTGTCTGAGCCAGGAAGTGCTATGGTAGCTGTGGGATGCTCTTGCTCCTTGTCTGCTGCGTGGCTCGGAGGCAAAGCATTCTCTGCCGACTCCTGGGGGCAGCACTGCTTCTGGGGATGCTCCTGTGCCTCAGCCTGGCCCTGGCTGTGAATCTGAGCCTTCTGCTGGATGGTCTTCCTGGCTTGACCCACATTCCAGGGCAGCAGAATATAGGGGGGGCATGGCACCAGTATGGGGAAATCTCCAGGGCTGGGTACACCACGGTCACTCTTCTGTTTCTTCTTGAGAACGTTGCCTGCAATGCATTTGCCCTTGGCCTGGGTCTGCCCTGGCTTGATGGGCTTGGGAAGGACATGGCTGCATTGTGTTTCCCGTGCCAGCTGATGGGAGATCAAGAGCAATTTGGGCAGGGCGGCCATGCGCACTTCCAGGCTTTTCTGGGCCATATGGACCGTGAGGGCTTTGTAGGTATCAGCGCACCACAGGCATCCAGTGGGGCAGACTGGCATCAGCTTTGCCTGTGCTCTGCTGGCTGCTTTCAAGGAATCCATGTTGCCTTTTCCAGTGCAGCTTTGGATCTCAGCTGAACTGCAGTGTGGAGAGTGTTTATGCAGAATGGCTTCGTGAGAAAGGACATGATGAAATTCCATTAGTTAAATTGTAAGAGAAGGTACGTGACTGGAGGCAGCAGCTGAGGGGAAATCAGGATGTGAAAGACAGGATATGTAGCTAAAGACAGAATATGTATCTAAAGGCAACGACGGCCTAAGGGAAAAACAAGATATGTAGCAATGTATAGACATAGCTGTGAAGAAAAAGTAACACACGGACATGGCTCAGTCATGCTCTTGGGTGGTCTCGAAAAACTGCTCCTGACTCCCCCAGCCCCAAATCCCCCAGATGCAAGTCATCCCCACCCTCAAAATATCCCCTACCTGCAGGTTTCCCAGTAAACAGTGACCCCAATGTGATATCAGGACCAGCACAGCGACGCAGAGAGAGACCTCAGCAGGAGCGGGTCAGCTGGACTGACCTGGGATAAAGAAATCACTGATCATTGGAGTGGTGAACACAGCCGAGGGCAGGATGGGGTAGAGCACATTTGCTGAAGAACAGGCAATTATCGGACCCCTCCTGCATATCCTCACTAAGAGAGAGGTTAAGCATTATGCTGCAAGGGTCTGCTGGCTGATGGCATCGTTCAAAGCCAATGGATTTCTGGCTACAGCTGGCACTACTGTAGCCAGAATATAACAACAATATAACAACGGGCTGCAGATGCAATTTGGAAAGCTATAGGACAAGGAGGCTGGGATGCTTCTCCTTGGGACCCATAGACTTGTGGATGTTCAGATTCCTCAGGTGCTCATGAACCTGATCTTTGCTTACAGTGAGGATGTAGATTCCGAAACCCCCTCCTACCAAACCCAAAGTTTGAGGGCTGCGTGGTGAGTAGTTATCAGAAAAGACTGAGGCAAAAAAGTTGCTGAGTTCCTCATCCTTCTCCTCATCTGTTGTACAGGCCTGCGTGTGTCACTGACAAGGGGGATACGCCCTCCTGGATTTTCTTTTTCTGGTTGAGGTACATGTAGAAGAGTTACATGTTCTTTATGGCATCCCTTGTGAAGTTCAATTTAAGCAGGGTTTTGGCTTTCCTGAGCCTATCAACAGGCTCTGACTGATCAGGTGGCCTATAGTAGACACCGCTCACAAGGCTCTCTTTCCTGCCTTGGTGTCTTAACTGTCACCCATATGACTTCTTTAGGGACAGCTCTTCACATTCTGTTCTTTCCTGTGTAGGTAGCAATGCCCACTCCCTTCCTTCCTCACCTGTGCCTTCTGAACTGCTTGTAGCCACCAATAGGCACACTCCAGTCAAGATAATCATCCCACCAGGTTTTGGTGACAGCAACTATATTGTGGTTTTACAGGAGCACAGTAGCTTCCAGCTCCTCCAGATTGTTTCCCAAGCTGTGTGCACTGCTGTAGAAGCACTTCAGCTGGATAGCTGGTCTTCTCACTTCCTTAAAGGATAACTCCTTAATTCCTTTTAGGTATTTCCCTTGATTTTCCCCATTGGCTTCTCCTGTTGCTCCAGCACAGAATCACGGAATCACAGAATCATAGAATCACCAGGACTGGAAAAGACCCATGGGATCACCCAGTCCAACCATCCACCCATCACCAAGAGTTCTCACTAAACCACGTCCCTCAGTACAACTTCTCCCAGGTCTAATTCCTGAAAACTCAGCATGACAGGAGATAAGATCCAGAGGTACTGTGTTTATTCTGGGGTTTAAGGAGACCTGGAAAACAGCAGTAAGTAAAGAGCAGTGGAGGAAACGGTGCTTTGGAAAGGTGATTTCATGTAGGAGATGTTGGGGAGGGTGCAGAGGTCATCAAATCACTGTTATTTGCCTATGGAACAGCATCTCTGCTTCCTACCGGGGAAAACGGTGCAAATTTGTCACCACGACAGGTGCCAAGCACATACCCAGCACACAGCGCTGTTCAAGCACTTTGGTTTTGCAGAGGCTGCTCTTTGTAGATGTCACAGAGTTCTCTCTAGAGCTCACTCCGTGACAGCGGGAACAAACCCGGGCAGAGAAGGAACAAAAGTACCTCCCCTCTCTAACTGCACGGTGCGGCGGCCAGGCCTGGCCCGGCTACGTGCGCTCGGAGAAAGGGGAAGCGAAGGGAGATTGCGATTGGATCTAGGAAGGAAAAATATAAAAAAAAGAACGTTCTGAGAACAAGCGGCAGTTTAATGAACCCAACGTCACTAAACAACAACGAGAGAATTTCAACAAGGAGAAAAAAATTAAGTCCCAATCTCACCGGCGGGCTGTGGGAGGGTGGAAGGTACCTCCCCTCCGGTGCTGTCCCCTCCCCCCATGCCCATTTAATGCACCGAAAAGCAAAGAGGGGAGGGGAGGGGATCTGGACTATGCTCTCAGCCCCAGGGTTTCAATTCTGGGGTGCTCCTGTGTGGAGCAGGGTGTCAGTCCCTTCCAGTGCAGGATATTCTCTGATTCTTTGATTCTTAACAGTAACATGAAGTCGTTCTTTTCACCTTGCATTAGTTCCTGGTTTGTGGAAGCTTCTTCAAGCTACCTAATACTTATGACACGATGAATCAGTTCACCTCTGCTGGTGTCCTGGTTTCAGCTGGACAGAGCTGATTTTCTTCCCAGTGTCTGGTACGATACTGTTTTGGCTTAAGGAGAAAAACAATGCTGGTAGCACACCAGTATGTCACCTGTTGCTGAGCAGCACCTCGGACTGTCCTGCCAGCAAGGGGTTGCTGCTGACACAAAGAGCTAGAACGGGACAGAACCAGAACCACTGACCTAAAATGGCCAGAGTGACATTCCATAACGTACGAAATCATGTGGAAAAAAAACAAACAGCAGAACTGAGGAGAGAGGGCTGGGGGGACAGCTGCTGTGTGGGGACTGGCTGCACATCTTACTTTCATTTATACAACAGATTTGTTACCGGGGATGGTTGCATGCATTTAAAAATCAAAGAACAAGCGGAAAGCTATGCAAGGAAGTTTAATAGCAAATACTAAATACTTTTTATTGTGATTACATGACTGGCAAAAACCAACCTCTGGCAGTGTTCAAGAGGCACAATATAATTGAAATTAAGCTAACGAATCAAGCAAAATAGGAGAGAGAATGAGTCCCAAAACCGAGAGGCCTACTGTAAAACTCTAGGCAAAACGGCTGAAGGCTCCCACACACTCCCCTGAATGACAGAACTCAAAAGACGTCAGTCCAGCCTGGGAGTCAGATAATACAGTGTCCAGGTCCCATGACTTATCTCTGACCGTGCTGTTGTCTGGGATATGTAGTCTTCTTCTGTAAGTTGCACATTCAGTAAAATTATTCATGCTTTATATGATGTTATGATGTGGAATACTGATGGCAAAATTACAAAATTATTAAACTATGACATTCCACCCATTATTCAACATCATTACATTATGCTTAATACACACACACACACTCAAATGTATAGTTGTGAGTAATCAACAACCTTATTTTCTTATCAGTTTATATCTAGTCCACACAAATCCCTAAGCTGAGAATAAAACTTCATAACTTAACTCATTATCATTTATTAATTTTGAGAAAAATGGCAAAACTGCCAGAAAAAGGAAAACATGACAGCAGTGGAGGGGAAAGGCAGCTCTATTAGGGCGTCCCCCACATCAAGGTGCACTCATCCTTTCCCAGCTTCCACAGCAGATTCCTTTTGAATTATACTTCTTTCCATGTGTGCTCTACACATGCATGGCCAGTGCACGATATAGAGCCCAGATGGAAAACCTGCTTACAGAAAGCCTAGTTAAGGTATACAGAAAAAGTGTTTCCTTAACATTAATCCACTCTATCTCAAGTCCTGTACCTAACTGGACACTCGTCAAATATTTTCTGAGACTCTACCTATATATCTACAAGAAAATCATTGGCTGCACTCCCCCAACATCAAATTCCCTTGTGGTACACATTGGACATTCCCATTTTTGTCCATCACCCACCATGTACACCCAGGTCCCTGTGCAAAGACAGTACCCCAGAGAGGTTTGCCCTTTCCAGATGCTGGAAGGACCCAAACTGTTTTTCCCAACACACGCTTTATGTGTACTACAGGAACCTTATCTCCCTCCACGGTACGTAGGGAGCTGGATTGGTTAGGACCATTACGATTACTAGATCCTCGAGTGTTGACCAACCAGGTGGCTTCTGCTAAATGGTTCTCCCAATTTTTATACATTCTGCCAGTCCAAGTCTAAAACCTCTGCTGCTGTATGGCTCCACACGACAATATCATCAATATACTGCAAGTGTTCAGGAGCATTACCCTGTTCCAAGACAGCTTGGATCAACCCATGGCAAATTGTTGGGCTGTGCTTCCACCCTTGAGGTAAACGGTTCCAGGTATACTGAACAGCTCTCCAGGTAAAAGCAAACTGTGGCCTACATTTTGCAGCCAATAGGATGGAAAAGAAGGCATTAGCAATGTCAATGGTGGCATACCACCTAGCTTCTTTTGACTCCAGTTCATACTGGAGTTCTATCATGTCTGGTACAGCAGCACTCAATGGAGGTGTGACTTCATTCAGGCCACGGTAATCTACCGTCAGCCTCCATTCCCCACTGGTTTTACGCACTGGCCATATGGGGCTGTTAAAAGGCGAGTGAGTTTTGCTAATCACTCCCTGATTCTCTAATCATCAAGCCCCACAGCAGAAGGATCATCTGACAGACCAGGTAAAGCTGACAGCTGCTTAACACCGTTTGTGTTAACAGCAGTTATCCCAAAGGCCCATCGATACCCCTTGAAATCCTTAAAATATCCCATCCTAAGGTAATCGATACCCAAAATACATGGAGCCTCTGGACCAGTCACAATAGGGTGTTATTAAACCATGACATATAGTTATACATTTAGTTATGTTACATTTAATTGTACTATTTAGCTATCATAGTTTTACATACGTGTATATATGTATATATATCAACCATGACGTAATAATGTAGAATAAGGGGTGGAATGTCATGGTTTTGTAATTCTGTAATTTTGCTATCAGTATTCCACATAATAATATCATGTAAAGCATGGATAATTTTAGCGAATGCGCAGTTCACAGGAGAAGACTAGATATCTCAGAGAACATCACAGTCAGGGATAAATCATGAGACCAGGACACTATATAATCTCGCTCCCAGGCTGGAGTTCTCTCTCTCTCTGACTTCTCAGAGAGTGGGAAGCGTTCCAGCCGTGTCGCCCAGAGTTCACAGTAGGCCTCTCGATTTTCGGGGACTCTCTCTCTCTGTTTCGTTCTATTTATTAGCCTAAATTATTTTATATTATATTGTGTTATCCTGTATTCTGGTATCATATTTAGTAAAATAAGTTTTCCTCCTTAGATTGCTGCTGTTTTTATCCCATTCCCCTTTTTTCCTTTACTTTCCGGGCCAGGGAAGCCCTACGGGGTGGCTCCCCTCTATCACAGGCATAGGTAAATCTAGGTAACCCGTGACACTTGCCTCATGAACCAGATTTTCTCTTGTCTGAATTGTTGCCTGCAAAAGGTCCCATAAGGCTGCATTGGCAGGTCCATTAAGTGAAAGACATGTGGAACGCTACCTACTGGAATTTGTAACAGTAGAAAATACTACAATAAAATTAAAAATAAAACCTTGACTTGGAAAACTACAATGCATTGTCACGGTTTTGTAATTTTGCTATCAGTATACCACATCATAATATCATGTAATGCATGGATAATTTTACCGAATGTGCAGCTCACAGAAGAAAACTACATATCCCAGAGAACATCACGGTCGGGGATAAGTCACGGGACAAGGACACTATATGATCTCACTTCGGGGCTGGACTCGCCCTCTTGAATCCTCGGAGCCAGGGGGGAGCGTGTGGGAGCCTTCCTGCCGTTTAGCCTAGAGCTACAGTAGGCCTCTTGGTTTTGGGACTCACTCTCACTCCTATTTTGCTTGATTCGTTAGCCTTAATTTTAGTTATATTGTATTATATTGTGTTATCCTGTATTTCGATATAGAATTTAGTAAATAAGTGTGCCTCCTTAGATTGTTGCCTCTGTTCTCTTTTCTAATTTCCCTTTTTTCCCTTTCCTTTTCGGCCAGCAAACATGCAGGCCAGCTGTCCCCCCGTCACTGGCACAGGTAGATTTTCGCTTAACCCGTGACATGCATAAAGCAGCACACATTAATACTGTAGTCTTACTTGGTCTGCTTTTTAATACAGAAGTCACACTTAGGCTGTATTATTCTGCACAGGAAACATAGCTATATTTGTCAGGGGATGGGATCAGTGGGATTTCTGTTGTTTTGCATCCTGATACACTTCAGTCTGCGGTGAAGCTTGAGATTCCTTCAATGTGTACAGATGAATATGAAGACAGTATTGCACATCCAAACCAACTCTGCAGGAATACTAAAACAACGGGCCTTGTTTGGAAACATACTCCTTAATAAGGTGCTCAAAAAGTTCTAACTCAGAAAGGCCGAGCAGAGTTTTCTTGCCTCAAGGTGTGCCTCAAGAGGTGCTTTGTGAGGTCATAATGGGCACCATGGTGACGTTCAGGAACCCCATACTATGTCACGCCAGGAGGAACCAGTTGACCAGTCTTGCCTCAAGCCTCCAAGGAGGGTGCTTGCTGGTTGTGGACGAGAGGTAGCATGGGGCAACTACGGGAGACAACTGCTCCCAGGTGTTGCTTTTTGCTCTTCCTTCTCCTTTTCCTTGTGACTCCATGTCATGGGCGACCCCGCAATGTTGCGTGGGAAGGCCTTAGTCCAGGTAGGTTGGGCACTGAGCGAAGCAGAGGGGAAACAAACTCTTAAAGCTGCCTGGAAAGCAGTGTTGGATGGTGGGTCTGCCAGGGAAAAAACAGGCCCTTACATCGACTCTGTTCCCTTTGAAATGATGGCTTTCCAGCTTCACCAGGCATCCCACCATGGAGCAGAGAGGGACATCCTAGAGGGGAGAGCTGTGCCCACTGAGCACAGAGGGCCTGGAGCACAGCAAACTGATGGGTAAATGGTGCAGCAAGGAATATTGCATGGCATTTCTGCTTTTCTCTATTCCAGATTATCGTGTCGGTGACACGTATGAAGCAGATCCCATGGAAGGTGATCTGGAACGTCTCCAGGATTCCAGGGGTATGTTTTTCCTTGGGGATGCACCTGGTCCCTGGCCATGGCTCACCCAGGACACTACTCTAGGTCTGGCAAAATCTGGACCTACGTGTGGCTCACAAAACACTACGTGATCCCCTGCCAGGCTCTGCAGGCTCTTACCTTGATGCCTGGCACAAGATAGAAAGTAAGCGTTTCTTCTGTTTCTTTATAGATCTGCCTGTACGCCGTATATCTGGGCGGCACCATTTTCATCGACCTCAAGGCTACCCCAGGGGTGAGTGGTCTGTCTTTGTTCATTTCACAGCATCACCAGGTATTCTCAGTCTTGTCTTCCTGTGGAACATACCTTACAATGGTCTTTGCTGATGCTGGGATGTGGAGAAGAGCAGAGTGCCAATCAAGAGAGCACAGGGATATGGCCTGGGATTCTTTGCCCTGCACAGCAGTGTTTGCCAGCAGCTTCATCCCTGTGTCTCCTGAAGTGATGCCAGCAAGGGCAGAAGCATTTAGGGCATGGTTTAGAGCTTCCTTCTAAAAGGGACGTGGAGATTCAGAAAGCATGTATGTCCATGCTGCACTACAGGTCTCAGGCTGCAGAGAATGCCTGGTCCTGTCACTGCTACAGGAGGGCAGCAGGGATACCACCCGTGTGCGGTGTGAGCAAATGGATGATCTGCTCAGCCTGGTGGTAGAACTAAAGGGGGAAGTAGAAAAGTTTAGGAGCATCCAGGATTGTGAGAGGGTGACTGACTGATGGAATCACTCTGCCATACCTACAAGAAGGGTGCACAGGAGATGCTCTTCAGGCAACAGGGGATTATCTACACACTCACAGTCAGATGGGGAGGGCGGGGGGGGGTATCTCAAAGACAGCAAAAGATCAAAAACAAGTCCCTGTTCCGGGCAGCAAGCAGATCGCCTCTCAGCTTATCCCACCTTCCCAAATGATCTTACATAACAGCTATGAAGCTCTGGAGCTGCAAAACAGACTTGGATGGTGGGTCCACTGGAGAAACAACTAGTCTCTGACACACAGTCTGCTCACCCGTGCCCCAAGTAGGGGCTGGGATGGTGTCAGCAGAGCCGTTTGCTGTCCAGCAGGTTCTGCACTCACGACTAATGGAAATGCACACTTTTGTCCTTATGTGCTCCCCATGGGGTTTACGTATGCTTCAAGGATGTCACAGGGTCCCCAGTGAGCAAGGGCAGTCTGTCCTGCAGACAGGCTTCGAACTGCAGGCTGTTTCCTTGAGACAGCATCTGGGGAGCTGTCACGTCGAAGCCCACAGCTGAAACAGGCTCATGCACGCATTGAAAGAATGTTCATACGTGTGTGGATTCTGCCTGTTGCTCACGCAATCCATCTCTGGTCACTGCGGATCCCTTAAGAAGCAGCATATTGAGACAGCTCTTGACAGCTTTTCCGGTTTTCTCTATTCCAGATGCTGATCGTGTCGGTGACACGTATGAAGCATATCCCATGGAAGGTGATCTGGAACGTCTCCAGGATTCCAGGGGTATGTTTTTCCTTGGGGATGCACCTGATCCCTGGCCATGGCTCACCCAGGACTCTAGTCTAGGCCTGGCAGAATCTGGGCCTACGTGTGGCTCACAAAACACTACGTGATCCCCTGCCAGGCTCTGCAGGCTCCTTATCTAGAAGCCTGGCACAATATGGAAAGGAAGCCTTTCTTCTGTTTCTTTATAGATCTGCCTGTACGCCGTATATCTGGGATGCGCCGTTTTCATCAGCCTCAAGGCTACCCCAGGGGTGAGTGGTCTGTCTTTGTTCATTTCACAGCATCACCAGGTACTCTCAGCCTTGTCTTCCTGTGGAACATACCTTACAATGGTCTTTGCTGATGCTGGGATGTGGAGAAGAGCAGAGTACCAATCAAGAGAGCACAGGGATATGGCCTGGGATTCTTTGCCCTACTCAGCAGTGTTTTCCAGCAGCCCCAGTGTTGTGTAGGCAGAAGCATTCACAGAAGAGCTTAGAGCTTCCCGGGGATCCTTTTCCCTAGCTGATCTATACATGGTTTGTTTTGTGCCAATATGGTGCCTCTTTTGGCACCTGGTACCATATTGACACATACTTGTGAGTGGAATAGGGAAAGAAGTGTCTGTCAGTAGGAGTGTTTTTTGCCATTCAAGGCTTAACAGATTAATTGCAATGTATGTCAGGAGCTGTTATTATCTGCCTTTGGTTGCAGATGTGGCCTTGGGTGCTGGCTCTGCAGCTTCTCATAGGGTTCCTTATTTTGAGTCTTGGAGGAATTGCATGGCTAAGAGCTGTGTGTAGGTTTCTCTTGAGAGATGCCAAGTGCATCCAGAAGGCCAGCCTGACTCTCCTGAATTTGTTGATTATGAAAGAGTTACCACCATCTGAAATAAAAATGTTTCTCCTCTGTGTTTCCTTCTAGCTGTTGCACCTCAGATTCCTTATCCACGTTCTCAGATGGATCTTGATTTTGGGCCTGAAGAGTATCCCAAAGGTATGTTGTCAGTGCTGATTTACCTGAAGGAATAAACAGTTTCTTACTGAGAGGAGGATACAATCAACTGCTGTGGAGAGCTTCTGTAGAGGATGTGTTTACTGCCATTCAAAGCAGAAGAATTGCATTCAAACATGCAACTGGAGCTGTTTTGATGGTAGTGGTGGAGCTGGCCAAGTGGGATTAGTGGTACCATTGCAAGTAGGCTTGTGCTCAGGTGGACTGTAAGACATCATCCTCATCCTCTGCTACTAAGGCACAAGAATCAGGGATGATAATGGTGTGAATACTCCAATCACCTGCACTTCTTCACTACACTGTGATGTCGTCAGTAGTGCAGAACTCACGAGTGTGTTGCACTGTCTTGTGTTCTCCAGCTGCCGGAGGTGTGAGAACTGCAGAGCATGTGGAACAGAAACAAGGAGGATATAAATCTGCCTTTGCAGTGCTTGCCGTTCTGTTCTTTCTGATGGTTCTGGCTGCTTTGGCTTACCTGGCAAAACGTCTGCTGATGAAGAGACAAAAGTGAGTTGTTTCTCTAGTACTCTTCCCTAGGTGGCTGCGTTGTACAGGGAAGCTCTTGCAATGAGAGCCTACCAGAGCACAGTGAGCAATGGACAGCCATCTGCTGGGATTTCTGTTCAGGGATCACTTTGCCTCATAACTCCTACAAATTTGGAGTCTTGTCTAAAATCCCTTTCTTTTTGTTGCAGAAAAACAATGACATTTGAAGCTGTCATGAAAAATGAAGACCCAGCTCCAGCAGAAAAACGACAGCCAGTAGCTCGAATTACCATAGAAATTCAAGATGTTTCTGGGGATTCACAGTCACGTCGGAAGGGTCTTGTCCGATGTATATTCTCACCAATCACTGCCTTATTCAGACAGTCCCCACAGCAATCCTCTATGCTTGACCTTTGCAAGCAGTCAGGAATCGCTGGTACAAGCAAAAAGGCACTAACATCAGGAAAAGAGGAGAAAAATGCATCCTGATGTGGAAAAGCAGTGAAATTGGTTGAATCATAGAACTCCTGGTGGACTTTCCCAGTTCCAGCAGTCCATTTCCTGATGTCATTACTTAAGGATGACCATTATAGCATTCACCGCTTATTCCATATCATGACATCATGCCCAAGTTGTACAACACATATATGTATATCTAAATAGTCAATAAACTATAATTACCATCATATACAGATTTATGTACTTATGTGCACGTATACCTAAAACTTCTGACTGTTCTCTCCCATCATCAAGTCTCCTTCTGGTACAAACTCAACATCCCTGTTTGGTTTTTTGCATTTTCCACCATGTCCCTGAGCAAAATCAGTCCCACAGGTGGGCTGGCATTTGCCCAAGGCAATGGTGATCCAAACTGTTCTCCCTCATAAATTCTTCTTATGTACCACGGGGACTCCATCCCGTTGTTCAGTACATAAGAGGCTGGACTGAGCAGGGCTATCAAGACCGGCAGATCCCAGAGTGTTGACTAACCAGGTGGCTTGGGCTAAACGTTTATCCCAGTGCATGAATGTTCTGCCAACTATTGCTTTCAGTGTAGTTTTTAACACTCCGAAGTATTGCCTTTTCCAGAAGCTGGTGCATTGCAGAGGGTATGAAATGTCCACTCAGTGAAATCCTCTTTGGCCCAGATGTTTATGAGGGCATTATTAAAATGAGTTCTATTATCCTAAGATTTGCTATTCTGGTATTTTGGGTGGAGGTATGGGTCACAGGGTGTGTTTCCATACACACTCAGATGTTTGCTTCCACCATTGCAAGCACATTGTGCTTTCCATGGCAGGTTTATGGGAGTGAGATAGAATTCACCACCAGGCCTCCCCATATTTCTACTTAATCCACTGTCCCCTGCACCAAAGACTCTTCATGGGCTTGGCTTACTTATTTGCAGCACCAGCTTCACATTCACAGATTACCTGTGCAATAGTGTCCATGGTCAAGCCCACCCCTCAGTCCTGTGCCCATCCATATGTTTCATACCTTTCTTGATGGCTTCTGGTGTCATGAGGCCAGTGAGCTAGAAATGGCTTTTTATTACATTGCAGCGTAGATGTACCAGAGCACGAGACATTCAGCACACCCTGTGGACATTTTCACATTTGAAAGCATTTCTTTGGAGCTGCTTGCTTTCAAACAGGAAGGCCCAGGAATGTTTCCTGGCCAAAGACTGGCTGGTGCACCACTACTGATGATCAGCACCCCCTGAAACACAGGCAGTGCTGGATCAAAGCATGGTTACCTGCTTTGGTTTGCTGTTGTTAGGAAAATTTCTGTTCCAAGAAGCTTGCTCGATCATCTTTATCCCATAAAGAGACAGAGGAGAGTCTTCAGCTTTCTTTATTCCAATAGCAAGAGAGTCCACTAGGGCATAATGAAACATTTCATATGGCTTCTTGATGGAACATCAGGTGAAGCTGCCATTGACATCAGAAGCAAAGACCCTGCTCTCCTAGAGGAATAGCCAAAATGAAGAATTACCACAGATACAAAAGATCTTTCATGCACATCAAACCCACATCCGAAGGCTCATTTCAATGCCACATTCTCAGCACTCCCTGCCCTGTTTTTTCATACTCACAGCAGTCATCTCTCAGTCTGCTTTCACAGACCGAAAAAGATTGGTAAGCTCCTCTGCTGAGCTGCAAGCAAAGAGACACCACGTGTGGGAAAAGAGAGGAGTAATGTGGGCTGCAATGGTACTAAAGAGAAGTGGGGTGCACCAGACAGTCACTAGCAGAACAAACCCCACGGCAGCATGGCAAATGGCAGAAGACACTGTCCCCTTTCATCACCATCAAACGTGCAGAGGAGGTCCACAGTTGACGTGTTTCCCAGATCCACTGCCTAAAGAGAAGGCTGTGCAGGAGATGACAGAAGTTACTGATCTTGCTTTGGCTTGCTTGGAGTATGTTCCTGCTCAGTCCTTGATTTTCCACACTGGAACTTTCCTGGTCCCTGAATTTAGCCTACAGACACATGAGAACCTCAGGGTCTTCTGGAGACGAGGTCCAGTTGCCCTGAGGAATGCCCAGCAACCCTCTGAGAAACATGAGGATGCCTGTTGTTTTTAGGCAGGGATTAAGCTAAAGAAGATTAGTAGGGTGTATCTGAGGAAGTTCCAGAGGCTGCCACTGTGCTTTAGAGGCTCCTAAGGAGTGAGATTAGGTTTGCATCAAGGAAACACCGTGGGGCCATGAGCTCAACACAGATGCAAGACTACCGTGGCCAAATAGCCTACTAGGGGAGGAGCCTTGCCACCAGTCCTGCTGTTCATAAACTGTGAAGGGTTAGTGGGAGATGTGTTGTTTGGCATCTGTATTGAACAGAAGTGACCACAAAACTGTAGAGTTCTCAATTCCTGGTGAAGTCAGGAGGTGGGGAGGGTGGGGGAGGTTCGGGGCTGGCAGCATAACTGCTTCACTGGACTTCCAGAGGGTGGGCACATAACTGTACAGGACCCTGCTAGTGAAGGTCTAAGAGACTGAAGAGGCGTATTTCTGGCTCATACTCTGTGACAGTACTATACAGAACTGTAACGTGAATTCTGTCTCTTTCTGCACACTCTGCCTGGCAACACCTCCTGGCCCAGCTGAAGGGGTCCATCATATGAAAGGCATTGCAAACTTCACAGCTGGCAGTGCTCACCCCACTACGTCCTCAATCACCCCAAAAGAAGAAGATAGAGTAGGAAAGACGCTCAGGACATCACAGGGTCCACAGTGGTGACTTTCTTTTCTTTTTTTCCCCCCCCCCCTCTCCTTTTCTTCTCT